>NC_092212.1:89365772-89381590 GCF_043381705.1 Parasteatoda tepidariorum
TGTATACAAGTGCCAATGCATCTTGATTCAACTAGTTTAAACCAGTTTCTCCATTATAAGAGCACACTTTTTATGCAAAGCTGTGCCGTTTTTATTTAATAGTGTGTTTAGTTTAAAGTTTTTTAAGTGAGTAATTAATATGGGGAAAACAGCAGCTGAAAGAATGAGAGAATATAGAATGTTCCAAGTAAAAAAGATATTTGTATGAAGAAAGCTGAAGAATATAAAACGAAAATTTAAGAGAAAATTTAAATTTAAAAAAATAAAAAGGCACTGATACAAGCAGAAGAAATTCAGGAAGGATATTCTCTTTATAATATTTCTTAGGCATTGATATTATAAAAGCAAACCGTGTATTACCTGTATCTCCAAGAAAACATTGTACTGTTCTATGCATACTCTGTAACCTTACTACCAAAACAAAAGAAATAGCCTAGTAACAAAGTTTCTGATGAAACAAGAAAAACTTGTAATAAATTTTTATTCATCTGATAAACTTTCTTGCCAGACTTCTGGTAGAGCTGAGTGCATGATTATCAACGAAAATGGACAGAAAGTCCGCAAAGCCAAATGTGCACCTTGATGGAAGCATATTAAGGCAGATGCACCAAACTTAAAAATTAGCAAAGTTTTGCTGTACTATGACCTATCCATATTTTATGCATAGGTAAACACCATATAAAATGCGTATGCGCTATTCACGAAAATGTGAATTTTCTATTAAAATCACAATTGTTTGCCTAACACTTGCATAAAATTACTAAATATAACGACTTGCAACAATCGCTCAATTGACTTTTTATTTTATAACCGTCGTTGAACAGCAGATCCAAATTTGAGTTAACGGTTCCCAATGTNCGGGACTACATATCTAACTTGCCCACAGCGCCACCAACTGTGCCGCGCTTCACGTGTCTGTCCAGCGAATATTTAGATGAAAAATACCACCTCCGGTTTAGTCAACAAACTTATTTTGGCCCTTTGTGGGCCTACTAAACAGTCTATAAAAATTTCCATTGGTACAATATCTTGTTGCATTAAACTCTAATTTCAGGACGAGTTTGAAATTAATAGGTTAATATTATAGGGACTTACGGGGTGTGATGTGTGCGTGCCTCCTGATATAAATTTTGTCCCTTTTTCAGCCATTATTCGCGTTTTAACAAAAAAAAATAATTCTTTTCATATATAGAACACTTTATTCACTTAAAAATATTGAAAAAGGAGTTAAAAAATAACATAAAATAAAATAAATAAATAAATAAAAATTGTCCAAAATTTATCCGTTTATTAGCTATTATTCGCTATTTCCCAAAGGAAAAATAATTATTTTTTTATACNAAAAAATAGTTATTTTTATATACAGAACACTTGATTCGCGTTATAATATCGAAAAGTATTTTTAAAAAATCAATATAATATAAATAAAAAAAATTTAAAATCGACCATCACAGAGTTTCGAACCCAGGACCTCCGGAAGTACACGTCAACCTTGTACACACCGCTAATAACTGCGCCACTCTTCACATGCCAGCCTCACGATTATTTAGCTTAATACACCTACTCCCGGTCAGTCAACAAAACTTATTTTGGCCCTTTGTGGGCCTACTAAATAGTCTATAAAATATTCCATTGGTACAATAGCTTGTTGCATTAAACTCTAATTTCAATCCGAGTTTGAAATTTATAGGTTAATATTATAGGGAGTTAAGGGGTGTGATGTGTGCGTGCCTCCTGATATGACTTTTGTCCATTTTTCAGCCATTATTTGCTTTTTAACAAAGAAAAATAATTCTTTTCACATATAGAACACTTTATTCACTTAAAAATATTGTAAAAGAAGTTAAAAAAATAACATAAAATGAAATAAATGAATAAATAAAAAATATCCAAAATTTATTCGTTTATTAGCTATTTTTCGCTATTTTCCAAAGAAAAAATAGTTATTTTTATATACAGAACACTTGATTCGCGTTATAATACCGAAAAGTATTTTTAAAAAAATAATATAAAATAAATAAAAAAAATTTAAAATCGACCATCGCAGGGTTTTGAACCCAGGACCTCCGGGACAACACATCAACCTTGCACACAGCACTGCCAACAGTGCCAAGCTTCACATTCCAGCTTCGCGAATATTTCGCTTAATACACCTGCTCCCGGTTAGTCAACAAAACTTATTTTGGCCCTTTGTGGGCCTTCTAAATAGTATATAAAAAATTCCATTGGTACAATAGCTAGTTGCATTAAACTCTAATTTCTGGCCGAGTTTGAAATTTATAGGTTAATATTATAGGGAGTTAAGGGGTGTGATGTGTGCGTGCCTCCTGATATGACTTTTGTCCATTTTTCAGCCATTATTCGCTCTTTAACAAAGAAAAATAATTCTTTTCATATATAGAACACTTTATTCACTTAAAAATATTGAAAAAGAAGTTAAAAAAATAACATAAAATAAAATAAATGAATAAATAAAAATTGTCCAAAATTTAATCGTTTATTAGCTATTATTCGCTATTTTCCAAAGAAAAAATAGTTATTTTTTTATATACGGAACATTTGATTCGCGTTATAATATCGAAAAGTATTTTTTAAAAAAAAAATATAAAATAAATATAAAAAAAATTGAAATCGACCATCACAGGGTTTCGAACCCAGGACCTCCATGACTACACATCAACTTTGCACACGGCGCTACCAACCGTGCCACGCTTCACATGCCAGCTTCGCGAATATTTAGCTAAATACACCTCCCGGTTAGTCAACAAAACTTATTTGGGCCCTTTGTGGGCCTACTAAATAGTCTATAAAAAATTTCATTGGGACACTTGTTTGTTTGATTAAACTCTAATTTCAGGCCGAGTTTGAAATTTATAGGTTAATATTATAGGGAGTTATGGGATGTGATGAGTGCGTGCCTCCTGATATGACATCAAAAATATTTAATACATTTTTTAGAAAGAAATGCTTGTGTGATTTACCCTGTTACAATTCGAATTCAACTGCAACTATTTTCAGCATGAGGCGAGTTTGGCAACTTTTTTGCATTAAAAGACTAAAAAAGAAACTGTTATCAGGAAAAGTAGACTATTGGAAGACTTTTCTATACTCCTGGCGATGTTTGTTTTTTTTAGCATAAATTGAATTTAAAACACTGGGATTCTTTAGATGTTGCTGTAAATAGTTTTGCAAGTGTAAAATAGTAATGAAAAAATTGAGTAATTAATTTTGTTGCCCAAATAACTGAAATTGAGAAAGAAACAAAGAATGCTTCTAGCTATTCTATTGTTATATACAGAACACTTTATTTACGTTAAAATATCGAAAAAAATATTATAAAATAATTTGAAAGTCAACCATCGCAGGGTTTCGTACCCAGAGCCTCCAGGACTACATATCTAACTTGCCCGCAGGTCCACCAACTGTGCCACGCTTCACGTGTCAGTCCAGCGAATATTTAGATGAAAAACACCACCTCCGGTTTAGTCAACAAACTTATTTTGGCCCTTTGTGGGCCTACTAAGTAGTCTATAAAATTTTCCATTGGTACAATAGCTTGTTGCATTAAACTCTGATTTCAGGACGAGTTTGAAATTTATAGGTTAATATTATAATCACAGGGTTTCGAACCCAGGACCTCCGGGATTACACATCAAGCTTATACACAGCGCTACCAACTGCGCCACGCTTCACATGACGGAGTCACGAATATTTAGCTAAATACACCTACTCACGGTTAGTCAACAAAACTTATTTTGGCCCTTTGAGGGCCTACTAAATAGTCTATGAAAAATTCCATTGGTAAAATAGCTAGTTGCATTAAACTCAAATTTCTGGCTGAGTTTGAAATTTATAGGTTAATATTATAGGGAGTTAAGGGGTGTGATGAGTGCGTGCCTACTGATATGACTTTTGTCCCTTTTTCAGTCATTATTCGCTCTTTAACAAAGAAAAATAATTCTTTTCACATATAGAACATTTTATTCACTTAAAAATATTGAAAAAGAAGTTAAAAAAATAACATAAAATAAAATAAATGAATAAATAAAAATTATCCAAAATTTATTCGTTTATTAGCTATTATTCGCTATTTCCCAAAGAAAAAATAGTTATTTTTATATACAGAACACTTGATTCGCGTTATAATATCGAAAAGTATTTTTAAAAAAATAATATAAAATAAATAAAAAAATTTAAAATCGACCATCACAGAGTTTCGAACCCCGGACCTCCGGGATTACACATCAACCTTGTACACAGCGCTACCAACTGCGCCACTCTTCACATGCCAGCCTCACGAATATTTAGCTAAATACACCTACTCCCGGTCAGTCAACAAAACTTATTTTGGCCCTTTGTGGGCCTACTAAATAGTCTATAAAAAATCCCATTGGTACAATAGCTTGTTGCATTAAACTCTAATTTCAGGCCGAGTTTGAAATTTATAGGTTAATATTATAGGGAGTTACGGGGTGTGATGTGTGCGTGCCTCCTGATATGAATTTTGTCTCTTTTTCAGCCATTATTCGCTCTTTAACAAAGAAAAATAATTCTTTTCATATATAGAACACTTTATTCACTTAAAAATATTGAAAAAGAAGTTAGAAAAATAACATAAAATGAAATAAATGAATAAATAAAAAATATCCAAAATTTATTCGTTTATTAGCTATTTTTCGCTATTTTCCAAGGAAAAAATAGTTATTTTTATATACAGAACACTTGATTCGCGTTATAATACCGAAAAGTATTTTTAAAAAAATAATATAAACTAAGTAAAAAAATTTAAAATCGACCATCACAGAGTTTCGAACCCCGGACCTCCGGGATTACACATCAACCTTGTACACAGCGCTACCAACTGCGCCACTCTTCACAAGCAAGCCTTACGAATATTTATCTAAATACAGCTACTCCCGGTCAGTCAACAAAACTTATTTTGGCCCTTTGTGGGCCTATTAAATAGTCTATAAAAAATCCCATTGGTACAATCGCTTGTTGCATTAAACTCTAATTTCAGGCCGAGTTTGAAATTTATAGGTTAATATTATAGGGAGTTACGGGGTGTGATGTGTGCGTGCCTCCTGATATGAATTTTGCCTCTTTTTCAGTCATTATTCGCTCTTTAACAAAGAAAAATAATTCTTTTCACATATAGAACACTTTATTCACTTAAAAATATTTTAAAAGAAGTTAGAAAAATAACATAAAATGAAATAAATGAATAAATAAAAAATATCCAAAATTTATTCGTTTATTAGCTATTTTTCGCTATTTTCCAAGGAAAAAATAGTTATTTTTATATACAGAACACTTGATTCGCATTATAATACCGAAAAGTATTTTTAAAAAAATAATATAAAATAAATAAAAATCCACCATCACAGAGTTTCGAACCCCGGACCTCCGGGATTACACATCAACCTTGTACACCGCCACTCTTCACATGCCAGGCCTCACGAATATTTAGCTAAATACACCTACTCCCGCTCAGTCAACAAAACTTATTTTGGCCCATTGTGTGCCTACTAAATAGTCTATAAAAAATCCCAATGAAACTACATTCATTTATCTATAGTTAAGACTGAAGTACGTCATTTTAGTCTATTTGTGTGCAGAGAATTACGCTTTTCTCAAAAATGCTATACTACTACATTACATAACTTGTACACAAGTTAATTTTTTATATAGGGATATTAAAGACGAAGCCACTCAATATGTTGTTTCTTCTTTTATTCATTTTTCTAACTATATTTTGGGACTCAAACTCTGATAACTCATTAGATCTAATGTAACATTATTTAAAATTCATTTTGATTTCAAAAATTAAATTTCACCAGTGAATTCAACTAAAGAAAAGACATTAAACCAACAGAAAAAAAAAATTTTTTTAGATGTGTATTTTTTGTGAACTTTTATTTTTCATTTCCGACTATTAGTTCACGCTCTCCTCTTGTTCAAATCGTTAAATAAAATACTTTTTTTGTTCATCCACTCAAGTACAAATACATTTTTTTAAAATCGGATGACACTCGATGTTAATATAATTTTGTTTTCTTCAAATATTAATTCGTTAATTAAATTTTGTATAATAAAATTTAGTTTTATAGGGAAGAAAAAATTTAATTATTTAATAAAAAGTAACTAAAATAAAATTTTTCTTATATATATATATATATATATATAAGTTCAAAATGAAGAATAAAACAAAGAAAAATAANAAATTTTAAAAAACTTTGCTGCTACCCCTGTGTTTTGAAATTTTTACCTTCAAAAAAATTTAGAATTATGTTATTTAACACAATAGCCTTTATCTCTGCTTTAAAATTTCATTTAAAGAAAAATTATTTTTCTCTTTTAAATATTTTTTCATTATTTCTTACACTTATGCATGTTTTTTATAATATTATTAAACAAAAAAATTTTGATTTAATTTTTCTTTATTATTGAATTCCTTTTTTCTGGTTTATAATTTTGTAGTATATTTTTTCTCTATACCTTGTTAAAAGATTTGAAAATTTAATGTAGGGAATACGTTTAAAATTCTAAAAAATTTGGAGAAACTTTTTGCTGTCAACCTCAAAATCTAAATAATTTTTTTCTCTATTACATTTTTTTTCTCTGCATCCTATTTAGAGAGTTAATATTTTTATACTGAGAATTAATGTAGAATTTTGGTCAAAAAATTTCTTTTACAGTTAACCTCAAAGTCATAAGTTAATTTCTTTATTTCCGTGATATTTTCTTATTATACACCCTATTAAAAGTTTTGAAAACTTCATTTCCATAAAATATGTAGTAATTGACTTTAAATTTTTTTTAAATATTTTACTTCTTTAAGAATATGATTTTATTTTTTAATATTGATTAGAGTGTGCAAGCAACGAAAGCAATGATAAAGATGCGATTGCACATTCAACTCCCCCTGGTGTTGGAGACGGAGGCGATGCTTCTACCGCAAATGTGGCTTTCTCCCACCTGCCAAAAAGCCATTCAAAGTGCATTGAATTCTGGATTCTTTGAGGACTGTTGATGATATTTTGATGTTCCTCGTTTCATCCTATAATCAGTAAAAGTATATTTTAAATAAACATTATTTTATTATCAGAAATGTAAATAATACTTTTATCAATATGTTCTATTGTGTAAATAAACTATATCTCAATGTAGACTCTGTCTCTCTTATTTAAAATTAGTTGTGTGTAAGTTTTCTGGAAAATAAATTCAGTGTTACCACAGGGCAACTAGAGTGCCGTTGAATTCAAGGTTGCAAGAAAACCACCAACCCGGTTAAGCCCGGATGGCTTTTACTGGGTAAAACCCACCCTAAAGAGGGTTTTGATTAGTAAGAATATAAATAAAAAATAATCTTGTGTCAAAATAAGTTTCAAATGTGTGGTGTATGTGAGTGCATATAACATTTTGTATCGGGATGTCAGAAGAAACTTCTTTCAGACTTTTGCATCAATTTATTTGTATTAATTACCTATATGTGAAGTCAATTCATAAAATTAAACTTAATTATTAATAGTAAAATAAGCTTTTTTTGAAATAAGATACTTACTTATCCTATTTTAAAGCAGCTGTTGGCCTCAAAAGTTTTTTCTGACCGAGATCATATGAATATAAAGAAATATTGCAGAAAGTTTATCACCAAAATGTTAGAAACTTTACTGGAGAAATGTCCAATAAACTATTCTGTTGTAAGAAATGTTGCTTGCATCAATCAAAAATTAATGTCAGAAAACAAAAGCAAGTGTGTTCTGAAAATGAGAAACATATTAAATTACTTAAGTCAAACAAAGAAAATTGAGGAAAAAGATTGTGACAAAATTAAGCCGCAATTTGCATCATGTATAGATTAATTATGCAATTTTTACTTCATGAATCGTTAAACACTTTATTTGTACATTTTTAATATCATGTATGTTATTTTTACTTTACATCAAGTGCTAATTTTTTCTTCTTAGTCTTAAAAAAGTCCTAAATTTTTTTTGAAATAATTGAGCAAGAACACTGTGCAGTGATTACCGTCAAAAAAAATTTTTTTTCTTATTATTCTTTTAAGTTTATTTTATTCATTACACAAAAAACTTTTTTAACTTAATATTTGGTTTTTACAATAAAGTCTATTAGTACAATCATGTTATGTTATATTTTTGAAATTTTTTTTTTAAAGTTTCTCATGTAAGAGAGAGGGCAAAACTCAATTTCACAAAATTGATAGGTTGATAATTCAAAAGGTACTCTAGGAATGTAAACAAGTGCCAATGCATCTTGATTCAACTAGTTTAAACCAGTTTCTCCATTATTAGAGCACACTTTTTATTTAATAGTGTGTTTAGTTTATAGTTAAAAGTTTTTTAAGTGAGTAATTAATATGGGGAAAACAGCGGCAGAAAGAATGAGAGAATATAGAATGCTCGAAGTAAAAAAGATATTTTTATGAAGAAAGCTAAAGAATATAAAACGAAAATTTAAGAGAAAATTTAAATTTAAAAAAATAAAAAGGCACTGATACAAGCAGAAGAAATTCAGGAAGGATATTCTCTTTATAATATTTCTTAGGCATTGAAGAAAGCTATTTTAAAAGCAAACCGTGTATTACCTGTATCTAATAAATAATATTTTTGCATAAGGATAAAGATGGCAATATTAAAAAATAATAATTTTTCTTAAAAATTTTTTTTATAATTTCTGCATTACAGGATGATAAAAAAGACATCGATTTTTATAAAAAAATTGTTTTTAAATATAAATATATGAGTTTAAATTGAAAATACAAAATAACTGAAAAATGTACTAACAGTTTTGAAGGGCATAACATCAGTTACTGACACTGGTTATGTATCACCACTATGCTAAAAGAACTGAACATGAATAAAATAAAAGTATTCTTGAATAGTACTATAGATAAATAAACCTGTTTATGACGAACCAAGCACTTAGTCCCTAATATTTTTACCTGTATGGCAAGGCCAAACTTCAGTTATGTTCTATTGAATGAGAGGACCAATTGAACTTGATTACTGATTAATCTTCCTTTGTTTAAATTGAAGAGTCAAACAATATTAATAAAAGATTATACTTTTAAAAACAAATATCCTCTAGTGTATTTAATTATTAATATGTTATTAGTTCTATGTTTATTTTACCTCTTAAATATTGTTCAGATAAAATTGTGACATAATTTGAGTAAAAGGGTTTTTGAACAGGGCGGTTTAAACCAGGATTTAAACCGTGGATTAATCCACTCTGTCCTAAATCTTGCCAACCCTGCTGCCAAGTTTCCTGTATTTTACGACTATCTCCTGTTCACCTGTACATTCTCAAATTTCTCCGTATCTTTTGAAAAAATTTTTTGCTGATAAAATAAATCTCCTGTTCACTTGTACATTCTCAAATTTCTCCGTATCTTTTGAAGAAATTTTAAAAAAAAATTTTTTTTTTGCTGATAAAATAATTGATGATGGCTTGCCTGGGTTACAAGTTTATTTTTTAACAACAGTGCCTAATTTTTTTAATGGCCCTACTGTATTTTGTATAAATACCTTAGATATTGTAATACCATTGCTAGTGATTACATTATTGTTTATTATGACAAGCTGTGGTTTGCTAGTTTGTTTACTTTTCCCAAGATGTTGTAAAGTTTTCTAAAGAATCACAGCAACATTCTTGCGTTAAAGAGTTCTTGTTTTAAGAATTTTTATACTTGACATCTCTTTCATTTGTAAATATTTTTTCTGGTAGAATAATAAATGTGATTAGAGTTAAAAGTAAACTTATACATAATTATTCATTTAAATTAAGTTGGGAAACTATCAAGGATTTAAATTTATAAAGACATTAATTTCTTGAAATGTGTTGTTAATGATTTTACTCCAGAAATTTTCCAAATTTTTGAGTTGGACTCACAATCACCCTTGAGATACAAAAGTATACTGCACCAGGTGAAAGGTTCTTTACCATTCTGTGTTATTTTTTGCAACAAATATAAAAATGGAAGAGACCTACTTGTTATTTTATTTTTATATTTTATGACCGTCGTTGAACAGCGGACCCAATTTTATGGGTTTACGACTACTAATGTTCAACTCCGTAGCTTTGTGGTTTTGAACCCAATCCAAAAGACATGGGAACTGCTCGATCGAGTATTGGGAGAAATTTGCCTTCGTGGAGGACTTTTTGATGGAGGTAACCCGCATTTGCGTTACATGGAGAGGAGGGACTTTAACCCCTGATCCATCTACCACTGAGGATATTTCACATCAGCACTGTGGTCGGTATCGACTGGGATTCGAACCCGGTTCTCCTCATTGGAAGGCGAGCGCTCTGTCTCCTGAGCCATTTGACGCAGGCCTATCTGTTAGTCATGAAAATATACTTAGCGTCTATTTAAAGAAAAAAAAGTGTTACTGGTCACATTTCTTCACTTTTCTTGAATGCTGCTCTCTGCCGAAAGTTTCCTCCGACGATGCACAGGTTATATTGGTATTTCAAAGGTAATCTAACAATAATTTACTTTGATGAATCAATTAATTGCATAGGTATATGGAAAACTAACTAATGTCTGCCAAGTTGGTTATCAAAGTCGCTGTCAATTAAAATCATTTAAGGGAAAACTTGTTGCAAATTTGGAATATCTAGGAACTCTTTTTCTGTTCCCTTCCTTTAAAATCTTTTTTGTGAAATAAATAAACCTTTGATAGTGTATTAGGCAAAAAATTTTCATTCAAAAATATTTAAGTACTACTGATCAGATCTTGTCCTTGTCTGAGAGCCCTTGGCCAAAATAAGAATTAGAATTTTATATAATAAGTCTAATAAGAATTTTATATGTCAAGATTTTGTTTATCTGCTAATTAATCCTGACTTAAAAATCAGGGTTGAAGTTTTGGACGTCCTAAACTTGTTTTGGACAGGACTTGTGGGTTTTACTGTCTTAAACTGTCTTGAAGTGTCCAAAACCTAGAACTTTGGTAAAAGATAAAAATTTCTATCCGTGTAATCATTGTACACATAATAATCTATTATATATAATTCTCTTACGTGGCTCCCAAATTTTGGCTGTATTTCTTTTCGGCTGGTGGCAAAAATTTTCATTTTTAAAAAAGTACTTCGTACAACTAAATAAGATTCTTTTCACAACACTTAAATATTTACTTTATTTTTTTCATATATACAGCGAACAGTCGGCAAAGAATTCTGTTAGGTTAAAAAACATTTCGCTAAAAAAAGAACGAATTCTAAAAGAAATAAAAATAAACAACTTAAAAAATATAAATGCTGTTGCCAGCCATAGAAAATTTTTGAAAGTTAACTTAGCAACATAAATCAAAATGACATAGAAGCGCAACTAGATCAAAATTATGATACCTGAGTGCTTGACGTAACAAATCCTTCAATTCTATAAGTGTTGTATCGCTAAACACCCAGATTAACAATTGTGTTTTAAAAGAAATTCTATAAAAAGTTTTAAATAAAAAAACTTCTATCCAGCTACTTCTACAACTGCTTCTTAAGGAACTTGGCTCATTGATTAAAAATATTGTATGTAGGTATGTGATTTTCCTATTTTATCCAAATGGGATTGACTCTTCCTTTGAGGTATCAAAGGTTTGACAATTGAAAGTTCTAGTCAACCACTACTAAACAGCATTTTAAGGAATATTTTGGTCTGTTTGTAATTGAATGTTTCATCCAACTGAATTACTTCAGGGCCCGAATTAGCCAAATTGGGGCCTGGGGCAAAAGCTTTTCTGCCCCCCCCCTCTGCTTCACTACTTCTGTAATGAAGAATTGAACTTTATGGAGGTATTTAAATTTTTCCACATTTAAATTTGTCCATCGTAATTGCCAAAATTTAACTGAATTCTGCACTAGAAAGCAATGAATTTACGAAACATAGATTTTTTGTCTTCATATGATAAATTAATGAAGAAGCTAACATAGAACTGACTGATTTTTACTCTCTACTAATATTTTGTTTTTTAAAAAAGGTTCATTTTATTAAAAATTTATTAGGGGCCATTCACTAATTTACATTTAGTTTTCTCAATTTGCTTAACTCTTTAAATATTTTTATAAATTTGGTATTATCAATATTAATGTTGTTAATGTTTTGTTAAATATACTATTAAAAATAACATTTATTTAAATTTTAAGAAAATTACGCTCGATAACCTTAAATAATAGCTAATAACCTTAATAATAATAACCTTAACACCTTAAATAATAGTTTACACCTTAATAACCTTAATAACCTTAAATAATAGTTTTGAATTACCTTTTACAGAATTAAATAAAGTCATTATTAATTTAAAAAATAGTATGAGCCACTCAATATTGAATTTATTTAAATTTCTTTTGCCAAATGCTCTTTTTTTTTTAAAGAAATATTTCGGCAATATTAAATAAATTTTTAGGTCTTTTCCAAACTGAAACACCATTTATTCACTTGCTGTATCATGAAATGGTGCATTGTTAGGGCGTTTTTTAAAGAGTTCTGCTTTTCATGTTTGTCAGGAAAGGACTTAAAATCATTGGATGTAGAAAACTCAGAAATTTGGCAAAATTCAAATTTAATGGATGTTGGACTAGATACCACAAAAGCGATGACATCCTTATCTTCTTCAGAAAAAAAATTTTGTATTTAGGTGCCAGGTCTTTTTACTTGGCATGCACAAAAAATTTATTAAAAGCATTGCTTCTTAAAAATAGTCTACTGTACCATCTTAAAGTGTTGCATCCTGTAATGAGAATGGAAGAAACTTCTATTAAGTCAATAAGATATCTGAAAACCGTAACCCCATCCATTATAAAACCTGGAGAGGCATCTTTGTTACTAAATGAAGGGACAAGGTTACATGGAGAACCAGAGGGTTATTCTTCTGACTCAAATGAATATGCACCAATTGATGTGTTTTGGAAAAACTATTTTGTGAAGAAAGATACAGGGTATCCGCGCACCTGGAAAGTCATGAAAAATCATGGAAAGTCATGAATTTCAGTATTGAACAAAATTTGTCATGAAAAGTCATGATTTTTGCTGTTTTTTTGAAAAAATCATGGAAAGTCATGGATTTTGGAACTGTTTTTTAACTTTTAAAATCAATATATTATATACATATATATATAAAAATCAGTTGATTTAAATCAATGATTTTTAAAAAAAAATCAGTTGATTTTAATCATGATTTAAATCGTGATTTAAATCAAGCTGATTTAAATCAACGAGCCCTGGTAAAAAGTGCTTAATTCAAATACTATAACTAAATATAGAGCTGCCAACTGTAGTGGATTTTCCAGTAGTCTACTGGTTTTTTGCCACTCCTGTTTTTTGTACATTTTAGAAAATTCCCTAAAATTGAGTAAATTTCTTACAAAAATCCATATTGAAATAGATTATTTGCTTGTTTGAATATTTAAATAAGTATTATTAATACATAATGAAGCGAGCTTCATTTATAGAAATCAATTTAAAGCTTCTTTTTTTTTTTTGTTCTAAAATGTTCAGTTGATTTTTATTCAGAACTCCATTTTAAATTAATTATAAAAGCTCTTTTAACTATCTTTTATGAATTAAATGCCTTTTACTTTTCAAAATTATGAGTAAACATAGTGCGTAACATTTCAAGTACATTTAAATGACAATCATTACTGGAAAATATTGCAGTTTTTCTATTTTGATTACTATAAAAATCCCTAAAATTCCCCATAATATAGCGTACATTATGCAACAATTATTATGAAATTTATAATATTTTTCCTATCCTTGTGTGCAGCTATATTAGTAAGTGAAGTAAGCTTACTAATATCGCTGCCAGCTACATTAGTAACTTACTCAATTTTAGTTCTGCCTAAATGTTATGAACATTTCTAATAATAATAATATAAAGATGTTAAGTGAAGTAAGAAAAGTTAACTGAAATTTTTTAATTTTTTTACAGACTTTAGTTGAGTTGAAGGAAGCCATAAATAAAGCTGGTAATGACAAAGATTGTAGGCTATTAATTTTAAATGGATTTGGGCAAACATTTTGCTTAGGGCTAGACGTAAGACCTCTTGTGGAAGATCATAAAAATGAAGTTGTTGGTGATATTGCCAATTCTGTCAAGTAAGTGCTGTTCTGTAATATAATTTAGTTTTTAAATTCTTAAACTATGAAATAATGGTTCTTTAACTGTAGATTAATGAATTACTGTGAAATCTAAAGTATGGAATTGTTGATCATTTTGAAGATTTTTTACATTGTCAGGGATCTGTCCTGGACAAATTTACTTCTGTTTTGCGGTACTATCACAAATAATTTCACAGGACTGCCACTCCACAGGGAAAACCTGGAAAATACAGGGAATTTAAAAATCATCTAAAATAACAGGGGAAATGCAGGGAGTTTTGATTTTTTTTGCATGAACAGGGAAAATGCAGGGAATTTTGCTTTTTAAAAAATAATGACCACTCAAAGCGTAATCTATGAGATATTTAAGGATGATATTTCAGCTATACTAAACTATTTCATATACTTCTGGCATTATTTAAGTATGTTCAAGCTTTTCCTTTTTTTCTCTAACTTTTCCAGCAATTGTAACTAGCATAATAATCTATATATATATAGCTCACATCATCATTATATATACAGTGCAACCTCGAAAATCCAGACTGCTGAGGGTTTGGAAAGTCCGAATTTTAGATACCCTACTTAAATTGATAGAATTATCGAAATTTCGAATCGACGTCAATTTTAACAACATAACATAAATATACATTTTAAATAATAAATAAGAGACATTAAAAATCAAACTTTTGTCATTTTCTCCCGTAATCGATCTTTTAAATAACATAATTTCAGCAATTAAAACTAAAAATATAGGCTTAAAACGTGCCTCTCCGTTGAATTCCCAAAGCCACACTAAACACAGAGCATATAATTTATCATAGTCAACCGATGAGCTAGCGCGTCATCGGTAACGTGCTAGTGCGTCGGTGGCAGCGAACGTGTTAATATAATTTTTAATTTTCACAAATTTTGTCTAAATTTGCACAAGAAAGGTACCTCTTAAAAAAAACCTAGACAGACCCCAGTAATTAACCACTGACAATTTCCAGCTGGTTCACTAATAAGAACTAACTGTTTTGTCATTGTATATGGTCCTCTGTCTACTCAAATTAGCAACTTGATTGTTCTACATGGTCTTTTACTTTCATGAACATACTGGATTCTGCATTGTTCTTTCTATATTTATATTTTTTGTTCTTCATATTATATATTTTTTATTTATTTTATATTTTTTAGTTAGTTCAAAATTTTTAAAACATGCTGTTATAAAATTTCGTTTTTCAAAGTAATATGTATTTACAGGGATTTGATTAGTACATTGGCAGACTTCCAAAAGCCTTTATTTGCCATTGTGAATGGTGCTGCATATGGCCTTGGATTAACGATTTTAAACCATGCAGATATTACACTGGCCACAAGCAATGCATCTTTTTGCATGCCATATTCAAGACTTGGGTACATGCCAGAAGGGGGTGCTACACTTACCCTCCCACAAGCTGTTGGAACAACTATAGTGAGTTTCTTTATGTTGCTTTCAAATCTGTCCCAATGAAATATTTAGTTCGTTAGGCGAAGTAACCATACCTACCAAGCAGGATTGGGGTTTTGGACGTCCTAAACTGGTTTTAGACACGACACGTGGGTTTTACTGAGTAAAACTGTCCTAAACTGTCTTAAAGAGTCCAAAACCTTGAAATTTGGTAAAAGGTAAAAATTCTATAGGTGTAACCATTGTACAGTCAGCAAAAAAAAAAAGATA
>NC_092212.1:89382090-89392315 GCF_043381705.1 Parasteatoda tepidariorum
AAAATAATTTTTATAGGCCAATTAGGGGGGTCATAGTGGGCCTCTAAAGGTATAGTGCGAAGATGAGAGGAGAGAGCTTTTGAAGCGAAACTGTGGTTGGCTTCACGTGTCATCGTGGACTGGAAGGTAGGCCACAAGACAAGCAAGTTTCCACAGGAGGGAGGGGTCCAGGGCTTGAATCCCAGGGACTGTCATATTTTCAAAAAAAAATTCTTTCTTTTTTTTTGTTTATTTTAAATTATGTTATTTTTTTTATATGTTTTTCGATATTCTGGAGGTTTCTGCATGTAATAAAAAATTTTTTTATTGGGAATATGGGAAAAAACTGGAAAAATCAATTTATTTGCTCTTTTTCGACTTTTATTGTAACATATTGTATATTCTAGCATGCATGGGGTGCTTTCTGTGTGTGAAGTCCAGAAAAGAAAGCGTAATGGAATAATAAAAAAAAATAATGAAAAAATAAAATGGCTCGAGAAACGTTGAAATTTCAAGACCCCCTATCTGCCTTTAATATGAAGGTATAATTCTCAAACTCGGTCCCTAGGTAGGGGTCTAAAGTCCAAACAAGGCTGCTGAAACTAATTTTTATAGACCAATTAGGGGGGTCATAGTGGGCCTCTTAAGGTATATTGCGAAGATGAGAGGAGAGAGCTTTTGAAGCGAAACTGTAGTTGGCTTCACGTATCACCGTGGACTGGAAGGTAGGCCACAAGACAAGCAAGTTTCCGCAGGAGGGAGGGGCCCTGGGTTCAAATCCCAGGGACGGTCAAATTTCCAAAAAATTTTCTTTCTTTTTTTTTTGTTTATTTTAAATTATGTTATTTTTTTTTATATGTTTTTCGATATTCCGGTGGATTCTGCATGTAGGAAAAAAAATTTATTGGGAAAATGGGAAGAAACTAAAAAAATCCAAGAAAATCAATTTATTTGCTCTTTTTTGACTTCTATTGTAACATTTTGTATATTCTAGCATGCATGGGGTGCTTTCTGTGTGTGAAGTCCAGAAAAGAAAGTGTAATGGAATAATAAAAAAAAATAATAAAAAAATAAAATGGCTCGAGAAAGGTTGAAATTTCAAGACCCCCTTGCTGCCTTTAATATCTAGGTATAATTCTCAAACTCGGTCCCTAGGTGGGGGTCTATAGTCCAAACAAGTCTGCTGAAAATAATTTTTATAGGCCAATTAGGGGGATCACAGTGGGCCCCTAAAGGTATATTGCGAAGATGAGAGGACAGAGCTTTTGAAGCGAGACTGTGGATGGCTTCACGTATCACCGTGGACTGGAAGGTAGGTCACAAGACAAGCAAGTTGCCGCAGAAGGGAGGGGTCCTGGGTTCGAATCCCAGGGACGGTCAAATTTTCCAAAAATTTTCTTTCTTTTTTTTGTTTATTTTAAATTATGATATTTTTTATGTGTTTTTCAATGTTCTGGAGGTTTCTGCATGTAGGAAAAAAAAATTTATTGGGAAAACGGGAAAAAACTGGAAAAATCCCGGAAAATCAATTTATTTGCTCTTTTTCGACTTCTATTGTAACATTTTGTATATTCTAGCATGCATAGGGTTTTTTCTGTGTGTGAAGTCTAGAAAAGAAAGCGTAATGGAATAATAAAAAAAATAATAAAAATATAAAATGGCTCGAGAAAGGTTGAAATTTAAAGACCCCCTAGCTGCCTTTAATATCTAGGTATAATTCTCAGACTCGGTCCCTAGGTAGGGGTCTATAGTCCAAACAAGGCTGCTGAAAATAATTTTTATCGGCCTATTAGTGGGGTCACAGTGGGCCCCTAAAGGTATATTGCGAAGATGAGAGGAGAGAGCTTTTGAAGCGAAACTGTGGTTGGCTTCACGTATCACCGTGAACTGGAAAGTAGGCCACAAGACAAGCAAGTTGCCGCAGGAGGGAGGGGTCCTGGGTTCGAATCCCAGGGACGGTAAAATTTTCAAAAAATTTTCTTTCTTTTTTTCATCTTTATTTTAAATTATTTTATTTTTTTATGTGTTTTTCGATATTCTGGAGGTTTCTGCATGCAGGAAAAAAAATTTATTGGGAAAATGGGAAAAAAATGGAAAAATCCAGGAAAATAAATTTATTTGCTCTTTTTCGACTTCTATTGTAACATTTTGTATATTCTAGCATGCATGGGGTGTGTTCTGTGTGTGAAGTCCCGAAAAGAAAGCGTAATGGAATAATAAAAAAAAAATAATAAAAAAATAAGATGGCTCGAGAAAGGTTGAAATTTCAAGACCCCCTATCTGCCTTTAATATCAAGGTATAATTCTAATACTCGGTCCCTAGGTAGGGGTCTATTGTCTAAACGAGGCTGCTGAAAATTAATTTTTATAGGCCAATTAGGGGGGTCACAGAGGGCCCCTAAAGGTATATTGCGAAGATGAGATGAGAGAGCTTTTGAAGCGAATCTGTGGTTGGCTTCATGTATCACCGTGGACTGGAAGGTAGGCCACAAGACAAGCAAGTTGCTGCAGGAGGCAGGGGTCCTTAGTTCGAATCTCAGGGACGGTCAAATTTTCCAAAAATTTTCTTTCTTTTTTTGTTTATTTTAAATTATGATAATTTTTATGTGTTTTTCGATGTTCTGGAGGTTTCTGCATGTAAGAAAAATTTTTTATTGGGAAAACGGGAAGAAACTGGAAAAATCCCGGAAAATCAATTTATTTGCTCTTTTTCGACTTCTATTGTAACATTTTGTATATTCCAGCATGCATGGGGCTTTTTCTGTGTGTGAAGTCCAGAAAAGAAAGCGTAATGGAATAATAAAAAAAATAATAAAAATATAAAATGGCTCGAGAAAGGTTGAAATTTCAAGACCCCCTAGCTGCCTTTAATATCTAGGTATAATTCTCAGACTCGGTCCCTAGGTAGGGGTCTATAGTCCAAAGAAGGCTGCTGAAAATAATTTTTATAGGCCCATTAGTGGGGTCACAGTGGGCCCCTAAAGGTATAGTGCGAAGATGAGAGGAGAGAGCATTTGAAGCGAAACTGTGGTTCGCTTCACGTATCACCGTGAACTGGAAAGTAGGCCACAAGACAAGCAAGTTGCCGCAGGAGGGAGGGGTGCTGGGTTCGAATCCCAGGGACGGTAAAATTTTCAAAAAATTTTCTTTCTTTTTTTCTTCTTTATTTTAAATTATTATTTTTTTTATGTGTTTTTCGATATAGTGGAGGTTTCTGCATGCAGGAAAAAAAAATTTATTGGGAAAATGGGAAAAAAAATGGAAAAATCCAGGAAAATAAATTTATTTTCTCTTTTTCGACTTCTATTGTAACATTTTGTATATTCTTGCATGCATGGGGTGTTTTCTGTGTGTGAAGTCCAGAAAAGAAAGCGTAATGGAATAATAAAAAGAATAATAAAAAAATAAAATGGCTCGAGAAAGGTTGAAATTTCAAGACCCCCTATCTGCCTTTAATATAAGGGTATAATTCTAAAACTCGGTCCCTAGGTCGGGGTCCATGGTCTGAACAAGGCTGCTGAAAATGAATTTTATAGGCCAATTAGGGGGGTCACAGTGGGCCCCTAAAGATATATTGCGATGATGAGAGGAGAGAGCTTTTGAATCGAAACTGTGGTTGGCTTCACGTATCACCGTGGACTGGAAGGTAGGCCACAAGTCAAGCAAGTTGCCGCAGGAGGGAGGGGACCTGGGTTCGAATCCCAGGGACGGTCAAATTTTCAAAAAATTTTCTTTCTTTTTTTCTTGTTTATTTTAAATTATGTTATTTTTTATGTGTTTTTCGATATTCTGGAGGTTTCTGCATGTAGGAAAAAAAAATTATAGGGAAAATGGGAAAAAACTGGAAAAATCCTGGAAAATAAATTTATCTGCTCTTTTCGACTTCTATTGTAACATTTTGTATATTCCAGCATGCATGGAGTGTTTTCTGTGTGTGAAGTCCAGAAAAGAAAGTGTAATGGAATAATAAAAAAAATAATAAAAAAATAAAATGGCTCGAGAAAGGTTGAAATTTCAAGACCCCCTAACTGCTTTTAATATCAAAGTATAATCCTAAAACTCGGTCCCTACGTAGGGGTCTATTGTCCAAACAAGGCTGCTGAAAATTATTTTTATAGGCCAATTAGGGGGGTCACAGTGGGCCCCTAAAGGTATATTGCGAAGATGAGAGAGCTTTTGAAGCGAAACTGTGGTTGGCTTCATGTATCACCGTGGACTGGAAGGTAGGCCACAAGACAAGCAAGTTGCTGCAGGAGGGAGGGGTCCTTAGTTCGAATCTCAGGGACGGTCAAATTTTCCAAAAATTTTCTTTCTTTTTTTTGTTTATTTTAAATTATGATATTTTTTATGTGTTTTTCGATGTTCTGGAGGATTCTGCATGTAGGAAAAAAAATTTTATTGGGAAAACGGGAAGAAACTGGAAAAATCCCGGAAAATCAATTTATTTGCTCTTTTTCGACTTCTATTGTAACATTTTGTATATTCTAGCATGCATGGGGTTTTTTCTGTGTGTGAAGTCCAGAAAAGAAAGCGTAATGGAATAATAAAAAAAATAATAAATATATAAAATGGCTCGAGAAAGGTTGAAATTTCAAGACCCCCTAGCTGCCTTTAATATCTAGGTATAATTCTCAGACTCGGTCCCTAGGTAGGGGTCTATAGTCCAAACAAGGCTGCTGAAAATAATTTTTATAGGCCTATTAGTGGGGTCACAGTGGGCCCCTAAAGGTATATTGCGAAGATGAGAGGAGAGAGCTTTTGAAGCGAAACTGTGGTTGGCTTCACGTATCACCGTGAACTGGAAAGTAGGCCACAAGACAAGCAAGTTGCGCAGGAGGGAGGCGTCCTGGGTTCGAATCCCAGGGACGGTAAAATTTTCAAGAAATTTTCTTTCTTTTTTTCTTCTTTATTTTAAATTATTTTATTTTTTTATGTGATTTTCGATATTCTGGAGGTTTCTGCATGCAGGAAAAAAAAATTTATTGGGAAAATGGGAAAAAAAATGGAAAAATCCAGGAAAATAAATTTATTTGCTCTTTTTCGACTTCTATTGTAACATTTTGTATAATCTAGCATGCATGGGGTGTTTTCTGTGTGTGAAGTCCAGAAAAGAAAGCTGAATGGAATAATAAAAAAAATAATAAAAAAATAAAATGGCTCGAGAAAGGTTGAAATTTCAAGACCCCTAGCTGCCTTTAATATCAAGGTATAATTCTCAAACTCGGTCCCTAGTTAGGGGTCTATTGTCCAAACAAGGCTGCGGAAGAGAATTTTTATAGGCCAATTAGGGGGGTGTCATTGGGGTCCTAAAAGTATATTGTGAAGATGAGAGGAGAGAGCTTTTGAAGCGAAACTGTGTCAGACTCCACGTATAACCGTGGACTGGGTGGTAGGACACTGGACAAGCAAGTTCGCTGCTGGAGGGAGGGGTTCTTGGTTCGAATCCCAGCTGCGTACACTTTTTCAAGAAATTTTCTTTATATTTCTTTTGTTTATTTTACCGGTTTCAACACATAGTCCGATATCTTTCCTTAATATTTATACTGGCCCACGTATTATAATACAAGGTACTATTGTTTCCTACCAGAGGAAATAATTATAGGCTTATAAGGGGGTACACAATATGACCCTATAGTTTACTATGAATGTACACATAAAATAGTGTTTTGAATAGCTCTAAAATGAGGACAAAGTCAATATTCTGTTTCAACACGTAGCCCGACTTCTTACCTTAATATTGACCCATAATATTTATATTGGACTACGTATTATATTACCACGTATTATGCTATATTACCGGATGCTAATGTATCTTTCCAAAGGAAATAATTATAGGTATATTAGAGAGTTCACAATGTGACCCTATAGTTTACTATACAGTAAATAGTGTGTTAAATAACATAAAATGAGGAAATTCGAAGTCAATATGCTATATTAATACTAGGCCTGATAGCTTACCTTAATATTGACCCGTAATATTTTAATTGGACCACGTATTATACTACCGAGTAATACTGTACCCTAGAAGAGGAAATATTTATAGGCTAACTAGGTGGTACACAATATGACCCTATAGTATACCATGTATCTATACATTAAATAGTTTGCTTAATAGCTTTAAAATGAGGAAATTCGAAGTCAATATTGAATATTAACACAAGGCCCGGTATCGTACCCTAATTTAGACCAATAATATTTATATTGGAGCACGTATTATATTACCGGGTACTAGTGTACCCAACTGGAGGAAGTAATTATAGGCTTATTAGGGGGTACACAATGTGGTCCTATAGTTTACTATGTATGTATTAATATAATAGTGTGTTGAATAGCGTCAAAATGGGGAAATTCGAATTCAATATACTTTAATATAACAAAAGACTGTATCTCCCCTCAATATTTATTTTGGACCAAGTATTATATTACCCTGTACTAATGTACCGTAACAGGGGAAACAATTATAGGCTTAACTGGGGGACCACAATGTGGTCCTATAGATTATTGTATATATATATATATAAGCGTAATGGAATACTANTGGTTATAACAGTTCACATCCCCACTCCACAAGGGAGGGGGTGTAGACAAACTGCGGATGGTTCCGGCAGATGTGTATTGGAATTATCATTTTCATTTTTATCATTTTATGAAAACGAAAGAGTTTTAATGTTGTTATTAATATATAAGTGTCACATATACACTTAATGTAACGTGACAATTTAATTTCTAATTTTACCTAAACATTTAATTTTTCTTTAAACGTTATTCCTTTTTTCCAATTTAGCATTTTTTTTAACTTTCTTGTTGACCTTTCTCATGGTCATTGCGGTTATCGCACTTCCTGTGGGGAAAGTCAACCAACCCCTCTATTCACGCCTTTCTTTTAATTTTAGGGGGGCTAACTAACCAATCACTTTCCTTTAAATTTCAAACTCTCCGCCTCTTTAAATTTAATTGGCCGTAATTTTTCTGGTCCACCCCAGTTAAGGAATTTTTTTAAGTCTTTTTGGGAATAGATTCTCTCTCTCGAGCCTTCGGACAGGTTACCTTTTCTTATTCTCCGAGATGCGGACTTTGGTCCATATCGAGGGATTTCTTTTTGCATTTTTTCTTAACCTTTATTTTAAATTAAATCCGTAGCTGTAATCAATTTCTGTAAAATTTAAAATCAACATTTTATACCTTTAATTTTCTTTAACTTTAAAAGCCCTCTCAAATTTAATTTTTCTTTTCATATTTATTTTAACGGTTAAATTAATCGTTCTTTTATATTTAACTTTATGCATGACGCCTTTGGTTTCTTTAAATTCTCTTGTCACCCATTTCCTTTTAAAAGATTTTTTTTTGTGCCACAAAATGTGTTGAAATCATATTGTTTGTTTGTTACGAAATAATCAAAATAAGTAGTTTTACAGAAATAAATGTTTAGTTGAACAGAAAGTTTTGCGTGATTGTTTTTTTTTTAGCTTTACCTTTATAGCTATTAGTTATCACCTTTTTTCCTTCTGTATGAGGTGAGTACCTTTTTTTATTGTTATGGGCATTTACTCTCTTTCCTTGGAAACATCATAAAAATTGCATTGAATATATATTTATGTTTGGATATAGCATGACTTTATCTTATTTATCTTTAATTACTTTAGTTTCACCCTTATTCGGTGATACCAATTCATCCAAACCTCACACTTTGTGACCCTTTGAACCTATTGGATTATTGTTGTCCCACATTAGCACTTTCTTTAACGATCACATCCCCCTTAATTTAATTACCTTATATATATTTCAGCCTTAATTTAATTATTATATCAATCATTTACCTATTTTTAATCATGACTATATCTAGTGATACATCCAATTATGCAACCCATCCATTTTAATAATAATGCATAAATAATTTTACATTATATGCACCAAAATATAATAATTTTAATTTAACTGTTACAATAAGAGTGTGTTAAATAACGTTAAAATGAGGAAATTCGAAGTCAATATTCTTTATTGTAACAAAAGCCTATATATCCCCTTAATATTTATATTGGACCAGGTACTATATTACCGTGTACTAATGTACCCTATTTTTTAAACAATTATAGGGTTAATAGGGGGCCCACAATGTCATTGCATAGGTTACTGTATATATATATATATAATAGTGTGTTGAATAGCTTTAAAATGAGGAAATTCGAGTCAATATTCTTTACTATATCAAAAGCCTATGTCTCCCCTTATTATTGACCCATAATGTTTATACTGGACCAGGTATTTTATTACTGTGTAATAAAGTACCCTACCAGGGGAAACAATTGTAGGCTTAATAGGGGGCCCACAATGTGGTCCCACTGTATGTAGTAATACAATGTGGTCCCACTGTACGTAGTAATAACCATTGAAAAGGGGATCGAAATAAGACTTAGAATGGAATCTGAGCAAATTAAAAAGCGATGACTCCAATTTGGAATTCAAAAATATTAACATTTTTTAAGAAAAGAAATTCAGTGTGTTTAGAAGATCCCACGGCAGGTTTTAAATTCAATTTATGCTAAAAGAAAACAAACATCGCCAAGAGTATAGAAAAGTCTACTTTTCCTGATAATAGTTGCTTTTTTAGTCTTTTAAGGCAAAAAAGTTGCCATACTCGCCTCATGCTGAAAATAGTTGCAGTTGAATTCAAATTGTAACAGAGGGTAAATCACACAAGCATTTCATTCTAAAAAATGTATTAAATATTTTTGAAAACAAAAACTCTTCTAGAATATGCTACTTTAAGGTGCAGTGTTTAATTAATAGGCATAAAATAGCCGCATAATTAAATTGTACGTTAATTATATGTAATTGTAACAGAGGGGACAAATAAAATACCACATTTTTGACACGCACAGCTATTCATGCTTAATTCTGTGATTTGGATTATCCTAAACACTATCTGCAAATTTTTTTTCCTTTAATTATCACATTTCAAGGCAAAATAAATTATTATAAGACTTTTAAAATTCCAACCCCCATTTTTTTAAAGTCCAAATAAAGCATTGTAGCAGAGAGGACATCTTACAAATTTGACTAAAAGTTAAAGGGAAATATCACTGTTAAAAGTGACTCTTATGTTATATAAAGTTGTCAGCACTGCTATAATTGAAACCCATACTACTTCTTTGCAGTTATATTTGAAAGTTTTTATTTTACCAGACCCTGTTTAAAAATAAAGTGCATTCTTTGTTTTTTTCTCAATTTCAGTTATTTGGGCAACAAAATTAATTACTCAAATTTTTCCTTACAATTTTACACTTGCAAAAATATCTACAGCTACATCAAAAGAATCCCAGTGTTTTAAACGGTGACTGGTGTACATTAAATATGTCAGGTCCCAAAGTCCTCCAAGTTCCCAAAACAAAGTACTGATCGAGGAGTACCCTTGTATTTTGGATTAGATTCAAAATTACAAGGCTATGGAGCTTAACATTGGGAACCGTCAAGTCAAATTTGGATCGGCTGTTCAACGACTGTTATAAAATAAAAAGTCAATTGAGCGATTGTTACAAGTCGTTATATTTAGTAATTCTATGCAATTGTTAGACAAACAATTGTGATTTTAATAGAAAATTCACATTTTCGTGAATAGCTCATACGCATTTTATATGGTGTTTACCTATGCATAAAATATGGATAGGTCATAGTACAGCAAAACTTCGTCAATTTTTAAGTTTGGTGCATCTGCCTTGATACTTGATATGCTTCCATCAAGGTGCACATTTGGCTTTGCGGACTTTCTGTCCATTTTCGTTGATAATCATGCACTCAGCTCTACCAGAAGTCTGGTAAGAAAGTTTATCAGATGAATAAAAATTTATTACAAGTTTTTTTTGTTTCATCAGAAACTTTGTTACTAGGCTATTTCTTTTGTTTTGGTAGTAAGGTTACAGAGTATGCATAGAACAGTACAATGTTTTCTTGGAGATACAGGTAATACACGGTTTGTTTTTATAATAGCTTTCTTCAATGCCTATGAAATATTATAAAGAGAATATCCTTCCTGAATTTCTTCTGCTTGAATCAGTGCCTTTTTATTTTTTTAAATTTAAATTTTCTCTTAAATTTTCGTTTTATATTCTTTAGCTTTCTTCATACAAATATCTTTTTTACTTGGAACATTCTATATTCTCTCATTCTTTCAGCTGCTGTTTTCCCCATATTAATTACTCACTTAAAAAACTTTTAACTATAAACTAAACACACTATTAAATAAAAACGG
>NC_092212.1:89394309-89439511 GCF_043381705.1 Parasteatoda tepidariorum
ACTGCCCTCAATAGTGTTGTGGTGATCTTCAACACTCCTCCATAATTTCGAATGGTATCTTTGATTAGTCTAAGAGACATAATAGTATTCTCATGGTGACTCACATTAAGCATTGCTTTATTTATCGAAAAACCTCTCTCAGGATCAGAATTCCCATGTGGCAAAATTAAAACAGTTTTAAATAATGTAGTTAAATTCTTATATTTTAGATTATTGCTTTTTTATTTATATTTAGCCTATAACTCTAATTTTTTAGGAACACCAACAAAATTTTATCAGATTTTTAAGAATTTTAGGGTTTGCACATAGTTTTAGGAATTTTATGAATTTTAGGGGGAATGCGACCCCTGAAAACATCAATTGAACTGTAAGAATCAAATGCTAATCTGAAAAATCAGAACAAATAATTTTGTAAATTTAAGGAAAAAGAATTTAAAAGGCCATTTATGTTTAAGATTAGAGACACCAAACCTCAGGATTTTGCAGTCAACTACCATAAAACAATATATATATAAAATACTTATACTTATTGTTTTTCTTAACTTTCTTAGTGTTTTCTTGTATTTATTTATTTATTATATATATATATATACACACACACATATATATATATATATATACATATATATATATAATTAAAAGTCAATTTCTACTTAGGTCAACAAAGAAATTTTTTAGTTACTTTTTATTAAATGATTAAATTTTTTTATTCCCTATAAAACTAAATTTAATTATATAAAATTTAATTAATGAATGAATATTTGAAGAAAAAAAAATTATATTAACATCGAGTGTCAACCAATATAAGTTTTAAAAAATGTATTTGAATTTGAGTGGATGAATAAAACGTATTTTATTAACAATTGAAAATTTGAACAAGATATAGGGAGAATGTGAACTAATAGTAGGAATTGAAAAAAAAAAGTTCACAAAAACACACATTTAAAAATTTTTTTTTCTGTTGGTTTATTGTCTTTTCTTTAGTTGAATTCACTGATGAAATTTAATTTTTGAAATTCTTTTGAAATTAAAATGAATTTTAAATAATGTTACATTAGATCTAACAGAGCAACTAATGAGGTATCAGCATTTGAGTCCCAAAATTTAGTTAGAAAAATGAATAAATGAAGAAACAACATATTGAGTGGTTTCGTCTTCAATACCCCGATATAAAAAATAAAAAATTAACATGTGTAAGAGAATCATGTTATGTAATGTAGTAGTATAGCATTTTTGAGAAAAGGGTAATTCTCTGCACACAAATAGACTAAAATGACGTATTTCAGTTTTAACTATAGAAAAATGAATGTAGTTCCATATTGTTTGAAGATTGTCCTTTTTAGATTATCCCTAAAGTCTGAAGTACATAGCTGCCAACATGGATAGGAAAACAATCCAGTTGATTTTACGGAATAATATAAATTTCATAACTGTTGCATAGTATACAAAATATTTTACATATAGGGAATTTTAGGGATCTTTATCGTCATCAAAATACAAAAATTTGATTACACTAAAAACTATAAATGGTCTGCAATATTGGTTGACAATATAACTATAAATGGTTGACAATAGATGAATTTGAAATGTTTTTTTTTATTATGGTAACATATAATCTTAAATAGTAGTAGATATTATTGATGATTAAAAGATTTTGTAATTTAAAAATAATCTGAAAATTTCAGAACAAAGAAAAGCTTTAAACTGACTTCTAAAAGTGAGGCTCGCTTCGTTATGTATTAGTAATACTTATTTAAATAGTCAAGTAAGCAATAAACTGAGTAAAAAATTTATTTCAACAGGGATTTTTTTCTTGAAAACCTTCTCAATTTTAGGAAATTTTCAAAAATGTACAAAAATCAGAAATTTTTTTATTATACCAGTAGACAAGGAGAAACTGGCAAAATCCAGTAGAGTTGACAGCTATGAAAGTATTACTTGAATTTAATATTTTTCATTAATTTTGAAATCTATAAAATCTCATTTCCTCGCATGCAACTCTTAGTATCTTACAAATACATATACTTTTCTTTTCGATTTTTATCCTTAAAATCAACACTTGTAGCGTTCTACCTATGTATTATGTAAATTTTTTAGTCCGTCAATGAATTTTCAGAAGGATTTTCTGGAAGGTCAGAAAGGGATGTCAAAGAGGCTTTCCGAGCTCTCGAAGCTGCTGCCACAAATATGGGCCTTTCTATTAACGAAGGTAAGGCAAAATTTGTGGAATTTTGGTCCTCAACTGTAAATTACAGTATCCTTTATATATTAATGGTTATACATTTGAAAGGGTTAACGAATTCAAATACCTTGGCACTGATGTTAACGATCCAAACATACTTAAAGCAGAAATCGACAATAGAATCAAAATGGCTAATAAGTTTTTCTTTGGATCGAGGACAGCTAAGATATAATCTTCTCAGCCAAAAAATAAAGTTAAAACTCTATAAGACACTCATACTTCCTGTGCTACTTTTTGGAAATGAAACTTAGACCCTAAACTCAGATATACAGCAGACACTAGATACCTTTGAAAGAAAAATCCTGAGAGCCATCTTTGGCGCAATTCAAGAAAGGGCAATAACTTTGAGCTCTACCGACTCTATAAGCAGCCCCATCGATAGAGAAGTTAAGAAAATAGCGCCATGAGAATCGTCACCTATAGAATCCTGAGGGATCATGCCCCAGAGGCAGACCCCCTACTAGATGGCTCAAGGACATCGAAAATAATTTGAAAACCCTAAAGATAAGAAGTTGGAAGGGAGTTGCTTTGGATAGGAGGCGCTGGCATTTGTCAGCTGTTGAGGTAGTCAAAGCTCACAAGGGGCTGTTGCGCTGACGAAGAAGAAAAAATGGATTTTTATTAGGCAAAATAGTTCAAAACTCATGATTCCTCCACTCATAGTGATTTGAAATGTCTGCAAAAGAAATTTCATTTAAATTGAGCTACAGTACGTAAAAAGAAACTGAATGAGCAAATTGGACAGATGTTAAGATAACATTTTCATTCCTTCATTTAAATTTACGAAGGTAATTTATTTTCTAAAAATGTATTTAAGAAAGTTTTAATGTCCTTTAATGGGATGGTTTAAGAATAGACACTGCTATTTCATTCTATTTGTGGGTATAAACAACATTATTTTCTCATTCCCTAACTAATATCATTCCTTTACAAAGAAAAAAATAACACTTGTGAGGGATTGATTTTATGTCTCTAATGACTAGTTAAGAAAGATATTTTTGTTCTTTTTTAATACTTTTTAAAACAAAGGGCTGTCATATAATTAAATACATTCATTAAAATTATTTTTTAAAACTTATCATAAACAAAAATTATCATTCCTACATTTTAATAAAAATAATATTTTTTAAATATTAAAGAGTGACAGCCATGTTTTTTCTTGTTTTTGAACCTTCTGTCATATCTTACTACAAAAAAATTAGAAATTTTAGACACAATTTTTTTTAGCTATCACTACCTGAAAATAGTAAAATAGCTTATTTGTAGTGAATGACCCAAAAATCATTGATGTATACCAAGTTATTAAACAAAATTTCTAAAAGGAGTTATTATGCATCTTAAGACAGTTTTCTTAATTTATTCAGTAACTAAATCTATTATAATTAGCTCAATATATTACAAAAAATAATTTATAATTAACAATTTATCTCTGTACAGCATTGAAACAGATAGTTTAATCTACAATACTCAGTATTTAATTGACATTGAAATGCTAGGTTGACTTATTCATAAAAATTATCCACACCAGTGGTCAGAAAACTACATTAATTTATTAGTTTACTACAACTACTTTTTTTTCTTAATGCAGTGACTACTTTGGAATTGTATTTCATTGCTTTAAGGAGACGAACTTACATTAAAGGAGTAATAATTAAAAAATATTTATTGCTGTATACATGAGCCAGTTTGCCCAAAATTTTTTCGTTCATTTAACCTTCAAGTTTTTGTCTTTTTCGACAGTGGATATTTATTTTAAGAAATGCAAAATTATCAAATACTTCCAGATTTTTTAGTTGTTTAATGCTCTTTTATTTCCTCTCAGAAAGTAGGTACACCGAAAATGCGTTCCTTTCCTTTGAAATAACATCAACATAGCTGCATACTATACTGGATTTTGTCCATTTTAGAAAATTTCCTAAAATTGAGTAAATTTTCTTAAAAATTCCTTATTGAAATAAAATTTTTGTGCAGATTATTGCTTGCTTGAATATTTAAAGAAGTGTTACTAATCCATAATGAAGCGAGCCTCATTTATAAAAATCAGTCCTTGATGAATTAAATGGCTATTACTGTTCAAAAATACGAGTAAACATAATATAGTTTGTCTACGCAAAGAACCCACAACCCTACTTGAAATAGTTATACCTCATTACCATAGTAACCGCCACCAGTCCAGACGAATGGCTAGAGGAGTTCTAACTTTAGAGAAACTATACCCAGGGTTCATGCTCTACTATAAAAATAAAATTCAAGTACTTTTCAAGGACTTTTTAAGACTTATTATAAAATTCTNTAGTCATAACTTAAAAATATTGCAGTTTTTCTATTTTGATGACTATAAAAATCTCTAAAATTTTCTGTATGTAAAATATACTTAGCAACAATTATCATGAAATTTCTATTGTTTCATAAAATCTACTGGATTTTTTCCTATCCATGTTGGCAGCCATGCATCAATATTTAATGAGTGAGTATTTGTATGTGAAAGTGTGACATTAATTATCCATTTTTCACAATGGCTAGTTTAAATACTTATACATGATTTTCAATTACTTAATTTCTGTTAAAGCTCAGCTTCAGGGTCATTATCATTGCATACATTGATGGACGAAAAAATTAGTTACGTTAGAACCAGGTTTCTTTTCTAAAGTAACGTTAAAAGTAGTTGCCAAGAAACTATTGCTTTATTTTATCGCACTATTCACTACACTACTTTTGTAACAAAGTAGCACACTACAACACAAACTACGAAAAATAGCAGCAACTACTTACAGTGCGATACTTCTGGTTTGAAATTTTCTAAGAAGACTAATACTAGAGGAGTTGGCAGAAACTGTTAGTTTTATGATGATATTATTTCTTAATAAAAGTATGAGAAATGAACTCACAGGTGAAGAGTTTTGAGCTATTGCTTTAACACGAGATACTAAGTCTTGCGGCAAGTGACGAACCTCAACCACTTCATTAACTAGTCCAATATCCCTGGCTTGCTCGGCTGTTATGACTTGACCTCTTAAAATCAAATCCATTGCCTAAATTAGAAAACAAGCACACAAAATCAGCATTTTATACAGGTAAAAATCACAATTTCGATATGAATGGGTCAGAATTTGCAAAGTTTAGGACAGAATGGGTTAATCCATGGTTTAAACCAGGGTTTAATCTGTCTTGTCCAAAACTGTTTAAAACCCTTTTACTCCAATTATGACATATTAAAAAATATTGTGAAAAATTAAATGTTAATTTTAGAGCAAGAAACAAAATGAAGACAATTTTTTGTTTTATTAAAAAAGTTGATTATTATTTTAAATATTGCATTACTTATCCTTATGGGAAAACATAATTTATCAGTATTAAAAGCATATTTATTCATACTTAAAGGATTAGGTATTCACTTTTGTTGTTCAATGAGTTGTGAAGATTCACAAATTATAAATCTTTTCCTATTATATCATTCTAATTTAACAAGTTAAAGTAAATTGTGTAAAAAGTATCAAATATTTATTAATATGTGTAATTATTATGTGTATAATGATTACACAGATAGAAATTTTTATCTTTTACCAAAGTTCTAGGTTTTGGACAGTTCAAGACAGTAAAACCCATGTGTCCTGTCCAAAACAAGTTTAGGATGTCCAAAACCTCAACCCTGATTTTTAAGTCAAGATTAATTTGCAGATAAACAAAATTTTTATGTATAAAACTCTTATTAGACATATTTTGGCCAAGGGCTCTCGGACAAGGACAAGATCTGATCAGTAGTACTTAAATATTTTTGAATGAAAAATTTTTGCCTAATACACTATCAAAGGTTTATTTATTTCACAAAAAAGATTTTAAAGGAAGGGAACAGAAAAAGAGTTCCTAGATATTCAAAATTCGCAACAAGTTTTTTCCCTTAAAAGATTTTAATTGACAGCGACTTTGATAACCAACTTGGCAGACATTAGTTAGTTTTCCGTATACCTATGTTGTTAATTGATTCATCAAAGTAAATTATTGTTAGATTACCTTCGAAATACCAATATAACCTGGGCATCGTCGTGGGAAACTTCAGCAGAGGGCATTCAAGAAAAGTTACCAGTAATACTTTTTTCCCTTAAATAGACGCTCAGTAATTTTTCATGATTAACGGCTACGGAGTTGAACATTAGTAGTCGTAAACCCATAAAATTGGGTCTGTTGTTCAACGAGGGTTATAAAATATAAAAATAAAATAACAAATAGGTCTACTCCATTTTTATATTTGTTGTAAAAAATAACACAGAATGGTACTTCAAGACCCTTTCACATGGTGCAGTACACTTTTGTATCTCAGGGGTGATTGTGAGCCCAACTCAAAAATTTGGAAAATTTCTGGAGTAAAATCATTAACGACACATTTCAAGAAATTAATGTCTTTATAAATTTAAATCCTTGATATTTTCCCAACATAATTCAAATGAATAATTATGTAGAAGTTTCTACCAGAAAAAATATTTACAGATGAAAGAGATGCCAAGTATAAAAATTCTCACAACAAGAACTCTTTGACGCAAGAATGTCGCTGTGATTCCCTAGAAAACTTTACAACATCTTGGAAAAAGTAAACAAACTAGCAAACCACAGCTTGACATAATAAACAATAATGTAATCACTAGCAATGGTATTACAACATCTGAGGTATTTATACAAAATACGGTAGGACCATTAAAAAAATTAGGCACTGTCGTTAAAAAATAAACTTGTAATCCGGGCATTCTACATATCATTAAAATGGAGAAACATTGACAAGTTTAGTTGTAAGTGTTCTCATTAATTATTACTTAATGAGTTATACAGAAGGTATGAATCTGGAATCTTAGCATATTTGAAGTTTACCTTCTAAATGAGCAAACTAATTTTGATAAGTATAAATTCAATGTTTAGTTCAAAAGCAATATAGAGTGATTATTTTTTATTTCCCTTCTTTTTTTGTAATTTTTGTATAAATGAGTATAAAATAAAGAACAAGCAAATATTGTTACTCATACCAGCCAACATTAGAGAAATAAAATAACGGAGATTTTACTAGCAGCATTTTTTAAGCTACAAGTAAAGTTTTTATCACGCATAATCATGTAAATCAAATTCAAAGTTGGAAATAATATCAGCACTTACAGCTAGCGAAGTAAAAAATATTTATTTAAATCTTAATCTCTAATTAAGATTTTTAAAGTCATTATTTATAATTGTTAAAATATAAACACTCAACATACTGCAGTATTGGCAATAGCACCATCCGTTGAGGAATAAGAGAAGTATTTTTGCCATCATCAATTATTTTATCAGAAAAAAAAATTTTTTTTTAAAATTTCTTCAAAAGACACAGAGAAATTTGAGAATGTACAGGTGAATAGGAGACAGTCCTAAAATACAGGAGACTTGGCAGCAGGGTTGGCAAGGTTTAGGACAGAGTGGATTAATCCACTGTTTAAACTCTGGTTTAAACTGTCCTGTCCAAAACCCCTTTGTCCAAAACCCTTTTACTCAAATTATGTCACAATTTTATCTGAACAATATTTAAGAGGTAAAATAAACATAGAACTAATAACATATTAATAATTAAATATACTAGAGGATATTTGTTTTTAAAAGTATAATGTTTTATTAATATTGTTTGACTCTTCAATTTAAACAAAGAAAGATTAATCAGTAATCAAGTTCAATCGGTTCTCTCATTCAATAAAACATAACTGAAGTTTGGCCTTGCCATACAGGTTAAAATATTAGGGACTAAGTGCTTGGTTCGTCATAAACAGGTTTATTTATCTACAGTACTATTCAAGAATGCTTTTATTTTATTCATGTTCAATTCTTTTAGCATAGTGGTGATACATCACCAGTGTCAGTAACTGAAACTGATGTTATGACCTTCAAAACTGTTCGCACATTTTTCAGTTATTTTGAATTTTCAATTTAAACTAATATATTTATATTTAAAAACAATTTTTTTTTAAAAATAGATGTCTTTTTTTTATCATCCTGTGATGCAGAAATTATAACATTTTTTTAAAAAAATATTGTGAAAAATAAAAGGTTGATTTTTGAACAAATTTAGTTTTTTTTTTTTTTTTTTTTTTTTTTTTTTTTTTTTTTTTTAAGAAAAATTATTATTTTTTAATATTGCCATATTTTATTGGCTCAGATTTGAAAGCAACATAAAGAAACTCACTATAGTCGTTCCAACAGCTTGTGGGAGGGTAAGTGTAGCACCCCCTTCTGGCATGTATCCAAGTCTTGAATATGGCATGCAAAAAGATGCATTGCTTGTGGCCAGTGTAACATCTGCATGGTTTAAAATCGTTAATCCAAGGCCATATGCAGCACCATTCACAATGGCAAATAAAGGCTTTTGGAAGTCTGCCAATGTACTAATCAAATCCCTGTAAATACATATAACTTTGAAAAACAAAATTTTATAACAGCATATTTTAAAAATTTTGAACTAACTAAAAAATATAAAATAAATTAAAAAAAAAATAATATAAAGAACAAAAATTATAAATATAGAAAGAACAATGCAGAATCCAGTATGTTCATGAAAGTAAAGGACCATGTAGAACAATCAAGTTGCTAGTTTGAGTAGATAGAGGACCATATACAATGACAAAACAGTTAGTTCTTATTAGTGAACCAACTGGAAATTGTCAGTGGTTAATTACTGGGATCTGTCTAGGTTTTTTTAAGAGGTACCTTTTTTGTGCAATTAGACACAATTATTTGAGAAAATTAAAAATTATATTAACACGTTCGCTGCCACCGACGACGCGCTAGCGCATCGCTGCCCCATGTGGCAGAATTTTTTTGGGCTTTTTTGCGACAAACCTCTCTAGCACCAATATCTTTCTGCAATATACTTTTAACAATAACTAATATATATGTTATTAACTAAATTTAAAGTAACAGAAACCTTGTATTTACAAAATAAGTCTATTTGGATAGAATAAAATTGTATGTATTTTTTTAAAAAAATGAATATGCAATATTTTTATCATGGGCGATATTCTCACAATTTGTAAGAGGAAAACACACTAATTATTTCTTTTTTCATAAATCATCATCACATAAAAAAATAATAATTAGAAATTGTAATATCAGTGAAAAAAAGTGGAATAAAAAATATCAGCAGCACTCTGATGAGTGAAAAGGGTATCATGAATAGTATAAATGTGGAGGAAAAAATTTTTTTCTTAAGAAAAGAAATTTTTTGCTTCAATATTCTTTATTTTTCATTCTTCTCAAATGAGAACATTTTTACCCCTTCGATGCACGAATAAGGCATCTTTTAAATATAATGGACAATTACACCCACTCTTAATTTTTTTAAACTTTTAATCCCAACTTATTGGAACCTTTCTCCTGAAATCAAAAATCTGGTCGTTTTTTTCATCAAATGTTTATTTATTTAGTTATTAAACATTTAATTTGCCCAAAAAGGCCTCCGTAGGTGATGCAATAAAAAACGATCCCTGACTGGTTATGATGTCACATGTGCTGAATGGAAACGTGCCTCCTCCATCTGCTAAGGCTATTTCAATGCTCTTTTAGTTTTGATATCACTTATATCGTATGAACATCCTTTGTAAATTATTAGTACAAATTTTGCGAATTAAATTTACAGTTTGGATAGCCTGTCCAAAATAAAAGAAAGATTTTAAAACTTCAAACTGTTTATTTATCACTAAAACAACTGTAGAAATGAATATGCTCTTCGGGGCTAATCAATATTTCTTTTCGGCTGAAATCAGTGTTGCTAAAGGTCATATAAAATATCATTCATTCCCCTTAATTCTAAGTTAAAATAATGATCTATTACAGCCTAATTACTTAAAATCAGTCGCAGATGTGATAGAAATATTATAAATTTAGATATAGGATGAATGATTTTATAATTGGGTACTGCATTAGGATTGATTTTATTTTATAATTGGGTACTGAATGATTTTATAATTGGGTACTGAAAATCAGTGTTTTCACAAATCATAATCATTGAGAAATATGAATCCATCATCGTGCTAATGTTCCATAATTCAAATAATATATTTTCATTTTGTTTCTTTTATTCTTACTAGAGTAGAAGGATTTTCTTTTTATGTAAATATTTACTAATACAGTTTATGTCAGTATGCAGTTTACTGTGTATTAAATATTTAAAAACATATCAATGCTTATATTTATTATTTTTTAAGTAAACAGGAATTTTGCTACAGTTAAAAATTATTTTTATTTTTAAGTTTATAAATTTTAATTCCTGTTTCTGCAATATAGTATTTATAAAGTATGGTTATTTTTAATTTCCCTCCTTATTTTTGCTAACTGTTTGTCAATGCTTGCAATGAAGAATTCTAAAATAGTAATATGAATACATTATACATTTATAAGTAAAATAATTTAATTAAAATAGTTGAAAAAGTCTCAGGTTAAGCATTTGGTACTGCTAATCAACACTTTCAAGAATCTAGTCAATAGAAATATATCTGTCCATCATCATTGCCATAATCTACTTATACTTAAAATTTCACTTAATGTTATTTAATTTACCCACATAATTTCAGCGAATATCAGTTAGCTAGACGTTTCTGTTTCTTTAAAGCTAAAGAATAATAATAAAAAACAAGTTTATACAAAATGAAAAGAAATTCGAATACACATTCTTTATTATTTATTAAATAATTTTTAAAAAATTGACAGCAATGTTGATATTTTTATCCTTTGAGTAAATAGGAACTTTGATATGACAAAAAGTTATTTTTATATGCATTTATAAAATTTAATTCCCGTTTCTCCAATGTGGAACAAAATAAATGCATATGCTTGATTTCAAATACTCTTATAACACTAATTAAAGTAATTGCAATAAAGTTAATAAAATTTACTGGAATATATATATATATATATATATATATATACAGTGGTGGCCAAAAGTGTGGACACATTTTGAAAGTTTCATGTTTTTCAACTNTATATACTTTAACATTTACTTTTTTCAAAGAATGAATTTAAAGTTTTGCCGGGATCACAAGTTTGTTTTAAAAAACTACTGCTATGCTAAAGACAATTTCCTGCTTTGATTTTACGCTGGAATAAATAAATAAAAAACCTTAATAACTTAAGCTTTACTAAATTTAAAAATTTAAAACAATTCTATATAAAAAATGGATTCTACATTTCTTTTATTTAACATAATAATAATTCTCTACAATGAATTAACATTCTGCAACAATGTCGCCGTGATTCTGCCATGCATTTCATTTTTAAAAAAATCACGGGGAAGAGAAGTGTTCTTACAAACAGGGTGTGAAATTAATTCTTCTATTAAGTCATAATAACAATCTGTGAAAGGGTTTAATAACAAGTATAAATACGTAATTAACCCGGGATTTTAAAATATTATGGGTCAATATCGGGCTTTACGTTAACATCGAAAAATGACTTCGCGCTTCCTAATTTTAAGAATTTTAGAAGGAGATTTTCCTTATTTTAAGCTCTTCCAAACACTTATTTTAGAGGCGCATACATGGTAAAATACAGGGCCTCATTGTGTACCCCGTTTTTTACGGGGGATAAGAAAATTTTATTTTTGCAGGGTCAAGGGGGAAAAATCTTAAAACTTGCTTTTTTAAAAGTGCTTTGTCAAACTACCATTTTCCCTAAAGTTTAATTCAGGGTTGCACACAAATCTGGAAAAAAATTTGTGTTTTCCCTGTACATATTATACACAATACATTAATAGGGAAAACACAATTACTGTGCTCTTGTGTGAGCTATACTGGGCTCATATATATACAATAGGACCTCGAAATTCCAGACTCCTGAAATTGGGAAATCTCTAAAACCCCGGACTCTTATGCTGAGTTCGTCAGAAAAAAAAAATTCTTTTAAAATAAAAATTTAAATGTAATAGAGCAAAACCACAACTCTACTCTAACAATGAAGCAGTAGTTGATGAGGTAGGGGTCGGGAATGAATGAAAGTTCATAGCTGATAAGGAAATTCCAGTCATTCTTATCAGCTCTTTATAGATAACAAAGAATGCAGAGGGGATTCCCCTTCCATAGATAAGGCCTGCAGGAGGAGGAATTCTTATACCACCTTGTGAAGAAAGAAAACTGGTTCTTTCTTAACCTTTGGGAAAGTTCTTTCATCCCCCAACAAAAAAGGGATTAGTATCAGCTCTTACAGTCTAGTCTAGAAGCCTCTGTTTCAGTCTTAAGTTGAAATTCAGCTCGCGTTTTAAGCCTATATTTTTAGTTTTAATTGCTAATATTATGTTATATAAAAGATCGATTACGGGAGAAAATGACAAAAGTTTGATTTTTAATGTCTCTTATTTATTATTTAAAATGTATATTTATGTTAAGTTGTTAAAATTGACGTCGAAAGTCTACCCACGCACGTTTAATCGTGAAATCAGCCTGGCGAATTCGAAATTTCGATAATTCTATCAATTTAAGTACGGTATCTAAAATCCGAACTTTCCAAATTCCCAGCAGTCTGGATTTTCGAGGTTACACTGTATATATAATGATGATGTGAGCTATATATATACATATATTATTATGCAAGTTACAATTTCTGGAAAAGTTAGAGAAAAAAAGGAAAAGCTGAACATACTTAAATAATGCCAGAAGTATATGAAATAGTTTAGTATAGCTGAAATATCATCCTTACATATCTCATAGATTACGCTTTAAGTGGTCATCATTTTCCCTGTTCATGCAACAAAAAAAAAAAAAAATCAAAACTCCCTGCATTTCCCCTGTTATTTTAGATGATTTTTAAATTCCCTGTATTTTCCAGGTTTTCACTGTGGAGTGGCAGTCCTGTGAAATTATTTGTGATAGTACCACGAAAAAGAAGTAAATTTGTCCAGGACAGATCCCTGACAATGTAAAAAATCTTCAAAATGATCAACAATTCCATACTTTAGATTTCGCAGTAATCCATTAATCTATAGTTAAAGAACCATTATTTCATAGTTTAAGAATTTAAAAACTAAAGTATATTACAGAACAGCACTTACTTGACAGCATTGGCAATATCACCAACAACTTCCTTTTTATGATCTTCCACAAGAGGTCTTACGTCTAGCCCAAGGCAAAATGTTTGCCCAAATCCATTTAAAATTAATAGCCTACAATCTTTGTCATTACCAGCTTTATTTATGGCTTCCTTCAACTCAACTAAAGTCTGTAAGAAAATAAAAAAATTTCACTTAACTTTTCTTACTTCACTTAACATCTTTATATTATTATTATTAGGAATGTTCATAACTTTTAGGCAGAACTAAAATTGAGTAAGTTACTAAATATAGCTGGCAGCTATATTAGTAAGCTTACTTCACTTACTAATATAGCTGCACACAAGGATAGGAAAAATATTATAAATTTCATAATAATTGTTGCACAATGTACGTTATATTGTGGGGAATTTTAGGGATTTTTATAGTTATCAAAATAGAAAAACTGCAATATTTTCCAGTAATGATGGTCACTAAATGTACTTGAAATGTTATGCACTATGTTTATTCATAATTTTAAAAAGTAAAAGGCATTTAATTCATAAAAGATAGTTAAAAGAGCTTTTATAATTAATTTAAAATGGAGTTCTGAATAAAAATCAACTGAACATTTTAGAACAACAAAAAAAGCTTTAAATTGATTTCTATAAATGAAGCTTGCTTCATTATGTATTTGTAATACTTATTTAAATATTCAAACAAGCAAATAATCTATTTCAATATGAATTTTTGTAAGAAACTTACTCAATTTTAGGGAATTTTATAAAATGTACAAAAACCAGGAGTGGTAAAAACCAGTAGACTACTGGAAAATCCACTACAGTTGGTAGCTCTATATTTAGTTATATTTGAATTAAGCACTTTTTACTGAACAGAACAAATACACAAATACTTAATACTCTTAAAGAAGATCAGAGCCAAACAAAGGCAGGTAGGGGCATACGGGGCAGTTGCCCTGTGCCCCACATTAGAAGGGCAGGGCTTCAAGAGGCAATACATGGTTTTGGAGCAACAAAAATGCAATTTTGGAGCAGAAAAACAAAGATTTGGAGCATAGTTAATAAGTAGAATTAAAACAAGAATTTTTAATTTTGTTCATTAATAACATATCTTATTTTTTACACTTTTTTGAAGGTCTCTGAATTAACAAATTAAGTTTCTTTTTGGTACCTTCCAATGCTGTTAAATATTCTGCTATCCTCGACTTAGCCTCAGATAAGAAGATCTACCCGCTTTCCATAATAGACTTGTCTTTATTATTTTACCCATCTTTAATATTTTTTTCAGCTGCGGCTAAGAGATCCTGAGAAGCATTCAATTTTTTTTTGCAAATCAATTTCAGCAGCTTTTAATCTGCTTTCCTCGGTTTCAGTGTTTTTCGCTGTCTTTTTTCTCAACCTCTAATCGAGAAGAATATTTTTTTAATGCTGCACGAGCCACTTTAATCATATCTTTGTCAATTTTAAAGTTATTTAAACCTCTACTTTGTTGATATGTGACACAACTTCTCTCAAACCATTAACACTATACAAATTTAAACTTGCCTTATTGTCAAGTAGCTTTTTGTTCACACTTAAACCTCTTTCAATAACGGCATTCCCATGTGGTACACACAAAAGAGCTTTGTCATAAGAGGATATTTGATATTTCCCAAATTATCTTTCTTCACAAAATAGTTTTTCCAAAACACATCAATTGGTGCATATTCATTTGAGTAAGAAGAATAACCTTCTGGTTCCCCACATAACCTTGTCCCTTCATCTAGTAATAAAGATGCCTCTTCAGGTTTTATAATGGATGGGGTTACTGTTGCCAGATATCTTATTGACTTAATAGAAGTTTCTTCCATTCTCATTACAGGATGCAACACTTTAAGATGGTACAGTAACCTATTTTTAAGAAGCAATGCTTTTAATAAATATTTTTGCGCATGCCAAATAAAAAGAGGTGGCACCTAAATACATAATTTTTTTTCTGAAGAAGATAAGGATGTCATCGCTTTTGTGGTATCTAGTCCAGTGTTTTCACTACAGCGCGAGAACGCGAGAATCTCACATATTTTTTTATATTCTCGCATTAAAAAATGATTACCGCGAGAAATTCGCGCATTCTGTAAACAAATTTCAAAATTCGCGAATTTCTCGCATTTTGAAAAAATTTTCTCATTTGCGCCATTTAGAATAAAATCAGTTTCACTTTTCTTCCTGGATCTTTTATTATTTTCAACATCTGCCCCATTATCTAGCTTCCCTATTTACCAGTATTGTTCAGAACCTTTAAGAACAACAGAACACCATCCTTCAGAACCATGGAACCTCTTTCAGAACGCATTTCTCTGCAACCACGTGTTTACCGTAGGTAAGGTTTCTTCATGTAAGACGTTAAAAGTTTTTGCTCGTTAATGTAAGATGGACAAATACCTTGTAAAGCCAATATCTTCTACTCCGAAACGGACAAATGAAAATGAAACAAATGTGGGTAGAAGCGATCAAAACGAAACAAATACGCATTTGAGCAACCTAATGAGAATAGCTGATGAAAAAGTAGATGTAGAACATTTTCCATAGGATGATGCAGCAAAAATATTCAATGCTTTAAAAATTAGAAGATGTTAAAAATGCATCATAATTAAAGAAATTTTATTTTTTTTCAAGTCTCTTTACGTGTTTTTTTTTTTAATTTTTGAAATCTCACTTAACTTTTTGAAATCTCACCCTGTTTTTGAGAAAGGGTGAGAAATTCTCACCCATTTTTTTTCTGAGATGAAAACACTGATCTAGTCCAACATTCATTAAATTTGAATTTTGCCAAATTTCTGCGTTTTCTACATCCAATGATTTTAAGTCTTTTACCGACAAACATGAAAAGCAGAACTCTTTAAAAAATGCCCTAACAATGCACCATTTCATGATACAGCAAGTGAAGAAATGGTGTTTCAGTTTGGAAAAGACCTAAAAATTTATTTAATATTGCCGAAATATTTCTTTAAAAAAAAAGGAGCTTTTGGCAAAAGAAATTTAAATAAATTCAATACTGAGTGGCTCATACTATTTTTTAAATTAATAATGACTTTATTTAATTCTGTAAAAGGTAATTCAAAACTCTAATTAATTTAACTATTATTTAAGGTTATCGAGTGTAATTTTCTTAAAATTTAAATAAATGTTATTTGTAATAGTATATTCAACAAAAAAATTAACAAGATTAATATTGATAATACCAAATTTATAAAAATATGTAAAGAATTAAGTAAATTAAGAAAGCTAAGTGTAAATTAGTGAATGGCCCCTAATAAATTTTTAATAAAATGAACTTTTTTTAAAAAACAAAACATCAGTAGAGTGTAAAAAACAGTCAGTTTTAGGTTAGCTTCTTCATTAATTTATCGTATGAAGACAAAAAATCTATGTTTTGTAAATCCATTGCTTTCTAGTGCAGAATTCAGCCAAATTTTGGCAATTACGATGGACAAATTCAAATGGTGAAAAATTTAAATACTTCCATAAAGTTCAATTCTTCATTACAGAAGTAGTGAAGCAGAGGGGGGGGGGCAGAAAAGCTTTTGCCCCAGTCCCCAATTTGGCTAAGTCGGGCCCTGCAGTAATTCAGTTGGATGAAACATTCAATTACAAACAGACCAAAATATTCCTTAAAATGCTGTTTAGTTGAGATTGATTAGAACTTTCAATTGTCAAACCCTTGATACCTCAAAAGAAGAGTCAATTCCATTTTGATAAAATAGGAAAATCACATACCTACATGTTTCTTCACAGTGTAATAGTTATTCATAATATAATAATAGATCTTACTGTTGTTAACTTCCAGTATAGTGAAGCTTGACCACTAGTGATTTGGCTGAATAGCCTAAGACTGAATAATCGGCCCAATATCAATATTTTTTTTTAAATAATTAATATATATATATATTATAAATAAACAAATCTAGTACTATCACAAAATTAGTACAGTAGGGAACCGATTATCCAGAATGATCGGGACCATCGCTATTCCGGATAACTGTTTTTTTTCCGGTTTTCTGAATCGCTACAAAAATCCGTTTTTTTTTATTGTTAAACCAAACTAAAAAAAATATTTAGAAGTAATCTTAAAAAGAAGAAAAAACGATGAAGTAATACACTAATGATTATTTGCAAAATGATAGTAAGGTAAACATCTTTCAAAAAAGAACAAAAAATCCTGAAATCTTATGAGGGAAATTATTTTTTTTTAAATGGCGGGAAAATTTATTGAATATTGTTCCGGTTTTTTGGTTTTCTGATTTCCGTATAACGGGTTCGGTACTGTACTAATAAAATTTAAGCTGACAATTCTTTAAGTAATGAAATCAGAATAAAAATCACATTTTTTCTGAATACTAACTTTCACTCCCTTTTATATTTTTTAACAAATTAGCAAAGTAAATAGCTTTTAAGTATTGAAATTTTTTTATTTGACTGCTTCGAAACTAGTTGACTAATTCTGATTTCATTCTAAGGTTGTATTTTGGCCCATAAAATGACATAATTTAAAATGAAGTTAAAACTTTAATTGCCAATAATTAAAAAACTTTTTCAGCAAATACTCAATCGAATAATAAAAAATAAGAAGTATAATTGATAGCAATCTGTTGCAGAGAATAGTCTTCAAATAAATGAGTAGCAAACTTTTTTTTGAAAAATTTTTTCAAAAATTTAAGGACCATAAAATAGTATGATTGTTTATCATCAAATATACCACCGGTGACAGTTCTTAAAAACATCAACAAATAAAAAACAATTTTATTATGACACATGTACTGATATAATTGCATTAATTAACATGGTTCGCCAAAGTAGGATCAGGTAATTTCTGCAAACCCGGGTTGTGTTTTCCTAAAAAAACTATTTTCAGATTGTTAAATGTTAACAACATCTGTGAAACTAAACCATATTCCATTCTTAATCATTTCATTTCATTGAATTGTAAAATTAAGGGCAGAAATCAAGATTCACAATTTTTTTTTCATACATTTAAAAAAGAGCAAATAAAGAAATTTGAGAAAAACATTTAAATAATTATTAACACAAGTTTCTATATTTCGCTGTTAGGCACGCATCACATATTCAGTAGTGGGCCAATCACGCTAAATATTAAGCAATGCCAAAAAGTTTGTCTTTCCAAAATGTTCTACCCTCAATGCATGGTCTCATTCTAGGTGATAAAAGAATGACTTTTTTTTTAAAAAAATAAGTATTTTTGAAAGACTGAAAANTTTTGTTAAAATAGGAAAATCACATACCTACATGTTTCTTCACAGTGTAATAGTTATTCTTAAAATAATAATAGATCTTACTGTTGTTAATTTCCAGTATATTGAAGCTTGACCACTAGTGATTTGGTTGAATAGCCTAAGACCGAATAATCGGCCCAATATCAATATTTTTCTTTTAAATAATTAATAAATATATTTTATAAATAAACAAATCTAGTACTATCACAAAATTAGTACTAATAAAATTTAAGCTGACAATTCTTTAAGTAATGAAATCAGAATAAAAAATCACATTTTTTCTGAATATTAACTTTCACTCCCTTTTATATTTTTTTAACAAATTAGACCAAGTAAATAGCTTTTAAGTATTGAATTTTTTTTATTTGATTGCTTTGAAACTATTTGACTAATTCTGATTTCATCGTAAGTTTGTATTTTGGCCTATAAAATGACATAATTTAAAATGAAGTTAAAATTTGAGTAGCCAATAATTAAAAAACTTTTTCAGCAAATACTCAATCAAATAATAAAAAATAAGAAGTATAATTGATAGCAATTTGTTGCAGAGAGTAGTCTACAGATAAATGAGTAGCAAACTTTTTTTTGAAAATTTTTTTCAAAAATTTAAGGACCTTAAAATAGTATGATTGTTTATCATCAAATATACCACCAGTGACAGTTCTTAAAAACATCAACAAATAAAAAACAATTTTATTATAACACATGTACTGATATAATTGCATTAGTTAACATGGTTCGCCAAAGTAGGATCAGGTAATTTCTGCAAACCCGGGTTGTGTTTTCTTAAAAAAACTATTTTCAGATTGTTAAATGTTAACAACATCTGTGAAACTAAACCATATTCCATTCTTAATCATTTCATTTCATTGAATTGTAAAATTAAGGGCAGAAATCAAGATTCACAATTTTTTTTTCATACATTTAAAAAAGAGCAAATAAAGAAATTTGAGAAAAACATTGAAATAATTATTAACACAAGTTTCTATATTTCGCTGTTAGGCACGCATCACATATTCAGTAGTGGGCCAATCACGCTAAATATTAAGCAATGCCAAAAAGTTTGTCTTTCCAAAATGTTCTACCCTCAATGCATGGTCTCATTCTAGGTGATAAAAGAATGACTTTTTTTTTAAAAAAATAAGTATTTTTGAAAGACTGAAAAAAATTTTCCTATCAAGTAATAGTGATGCAGAAAAATTAAGGACTTTTAAAAACATTGTACCAAAATTAAGTACAGGGTATCAGCTATACTTTAGATTTTCAAATTCATGACTAATTCCAAGAACTTTTCATGACTTAATGAAGCTACTATTTTCTCCGACAAAAACAGAATAATAAATTTAAAAAGTTTTATAATAACATTAATTAAAATGATAGGTATAACCAAAACTGTTATATTCTGCATCTTCATATTTACTGATTTTAAATTTAAAAAAAAATGGAATAAAGAAAGAGTTGAAGCAATAAAATAGCTGAAAAAATAATAGCTGAGCAAATTTTTTTTCTTCAGCAAAATTATATTCCAAAGTTACTTCTCGTTCATCATAAAGGAAAGAAATACTCCTGATTTTTCTGTTTTCATTTCGGAATAAAAAAAATTTGCCAATGACTGGCTTGCTCCAACTAGAATTTTAAATTAATAAAATAAAAAATTATAATAATTCTGAAATCACAGAAGTTTAAAAGATACTTCGCTCCAGAAATTATGTTTTTCCTTTCCTTTCTTGAAAGAACACCATAATATTTAAAGAACATGATAAAAACTTTTTATATTTTAATAAAATATGATTGTGAGTGGGGATTTTGTCACAAATTCAGATATTCGGAACACCATGAAGTTGGGGGGGGGATTCCATTTTAAAAATAAAAAAAAATTTCAACGACCTAAATCCATGATTTTTTTTAAAAAAATAGTTAAAATCATGAAAAATTTTGTTAAATACCGAAATTCAGTTTCCAGGTGCACGGATACCAAGTACTTTTAAGGACCCTTATTTTCCAAAATAAAAATTAAGCAGTTTTTAAGGACTTATAAGGATCATGAGAACACAACCCTGTATTAGAGTATTTTTTTCTTCTTTTAAAAACACTTTTTATGCATGAATGAGATATTACAAGAACCAATTAAATAGTATCAATGCTGTAAATAATAATAATAATATTACCTCATGAGTGAGGAATATAGATTTCCCTCTGGTGATTTTCAAAACAATCTGGATGTAATCATTATCACGGGTAACATTTATGGTTTGAAAATGACAGGTGAACACTCGGGGAGGAACTTTTACTTTTTCCTCAGCACGTCCTTCCTTTTCTAAAATAATAAACATTTTTTTTTATTAAAAAAAAACTCTGCATAACATGTCATAGAATAAAATTACTAAAGTTAGAGAAAAATACTGAGTTGTCAATGTTTAGGACAGAATGGTCAATTCTGTCCTAATTATTCAAATTATGTCACAATTAAAAATAAGTATTGTGGAAAATAAAGTTACTTTTTGCACAGGAAAAATGAAGCTAAAGTTATTGTTTTATTAAAAAAAAAGTTGATTATTATTTTTAATACTGTACTATTTATCTTTATGCAAAAACATTATTTAACAGCATTAAAATCATATTTAGTCATATTTAAAGGTATTCACTTTTGTTGTTCATTGAATTGTGGAGATTCACAAATTATAAATCTTTTCCTATTATATCATTCTAATTTAACAAGTTAAAGCAAATTGTGTAAAAAGTATCAAATATTTATTAATCTATACAATTATTATGTGGACAATTGTTACGCATATAGAATTAAATTACCTTTCACCAATGTTCAAGGTTTTGGACACTTTAAGACAGTTTAGGACAGTAAAATCCATGTGTCCTGTCCAAAATAAGTTTAGGAAGTCCAAAATCCCAACACTGGAAAAATATTGTGGTGCCTCAATATAATGTGCTTTATTCTATCCCACATTTAAGAACTTTTTTAAATCTTAAAAATGTCTTACAATAGAGGATTCCTAAACCTTTCTAAGACGAGCCCCCCCCCCCGCACAACAAGATATAAAAAATTGTCATAATAAATTTTATAATATTAGGACAGATGCAAAATTTATGGAAGCCTATAGTAACTTTAATGTACTACATTTTTTAAACCCCTTTAGTAGTATAACTGTTATTAACCAATCAGTATTGCACCGCTTTTAGAAAAAGAACTAAAAGTGTTCTCTCTTCCAAAGAAGGAACTAACGTCTTCTTTTTTCAAAAGGGCTATTTTTACACAACGACAACTTTATGTTCATGCTAACAGTATTCTTAAAAAGCACATGCAATATTATTACAGGGTAGGGACAGGGCCGTCTTAATAGCAAGCAGGACCCCCGGGCACAGAAATGTTTTGGGCCCCTCTTACATTTCATACTGTTTAAAATAGAACTAAAAAACTTCACATGCATAAAATTAAGCACTTTAAAGATATGCAATAATTTTAACAAAGTTAAACACATTTTTACAGCCCGAAAACTCAATGCACATAAAATAAGGCATTTTTAAACTAGGCATACTTTTTCTTAAAAAAATGAGATGCTAACAAATTGCAATCCTCAAATAGTAAGTAATTTTCAAAACCAAGAAGCTAATTAAAATAAGTAAATTAAAAAGCATAGGGGTATAAAATTCTTCTTTGTATTTTATTTTGTAACCGTCACTGAACAGCCGACCCAATTTTTGGGTTTACGACTACCAATGTTCAATTCCGCGGCCTTACAATTTTGAACCAATCCAGAAGACAAGGAAACTCCTGGATCAGTACCCCCAGAGGTAGGACTTGTTATGGGAACTTTCATGGAGGACTTTGTGACTCAACAGATTTAACGTGCACCAGTCACCATTTACTACAAGGGGAGTTTTCGGCCGGCGGAGATCGAACCCACGACCTCTTATACATGGGCCCAGTGCCCTACCAACCAGGCTATCCCGGTTAAGGGTTAAACAATTTTTTCATTTTTTATTGTAACCGTCATTGAACAGCTGACCAAATTTTTGGGTTTACGACTTCTAATGTTCAACTCTGTAGCCTTTTACTTTTGAACTCAATATAATAAACAAAGGAGCTCTTGTATCAAGTATTGGGGGAATTTTGCATTCATGGAGTACTTTTTCAGTGGAACTAACCCGCATTTACCTTACATGGAGATGAAGACCACGTGAGCCTCCCATGGTTAGTCTGACGGCAAAAGGACTCTAACCCATGATCCGTCTGTCACTGAGGATATTTCAAGTCAGCACTGTGGTCTGTGCAAGCCGGATGCAGATTCGTATCGACCAGCCATCATTGAATTCGAACCCGGTCCAATTCATTGGAAGACGTACGCTCTATCCCCTGAGGCATCGCGACTAGGGTATAGCAATTAAAAAAATTCAGACCAGTTTAAAAGTTGCTGTCGTATGATTCGAAACACTTTAAATTACTTTAATTAACTATAAATACTAAACAGAGTTGGTTGTCAAGCATATTTAGTTGTTGTTGTAGTTCATTTATGTCACACTGGAGCTGCAGAATGGGCTATTGGCGACGGTCTGGGAAACATCCCTGAGGATGATCCGAAGACATGCCATCACAATTTTGATCCTCTGATGAGGGGATGGCACCTCCGCTTCAGTAGCCCAATGACCTGCGCGCGAAGTCGAGCACTTTATGGTCGAACAGTTTAACGAAGATACCGCACATCCTCGCACAGCCCATACCGCACATCCTCGGTCCCTATGCAGACTGATCCTAATGGTTACCCATTCTCACACTGACCGTAGCCAGTGATGCTTGACTTCGGTAATCTCAAGCATATTCAGAGACATTATCACTTAGGGAGTTCAGCACCTAAAAACTTCATTTTAACGAAGAAAAATAGATTTCGGCTGACTTTTTATTTTTCCTAGTGATAAACTATTCAAACTATTGGTGTTTGCATGGTAATCGATCACTGTTCTTAGAAAAAAAATTCACACTTTTTACTCTAGTATATATCCCAGAAAGCATGCAACCTTACAGCTATTTTCTGTTAGAATTTTCTTCTTATTGTCGAACGAAAGTGTTTGTACTAAAAACCTTTTTTTAATAAGCCAAAAATATTGCAGTTTTTAAACCTTTCATCCTAAAAGGATTACAAATTATTTTTTAAGATTTTTTTTAAAAATAAGTGTTGTCACTTAGGTCTATAATGGGTCTCACCCATTTTTTTTCTATGATGAAAACACTGATAGAACCATGTGAAAAGCACGGCTTTGCATTATACGTGGTGAAAAATGACATGGCAAAGAAAAAAAATCTCATTTTCAAAAAGGCAAAATTAAGCACTAATGGAAAAAAAGAACCTTTAAAGGCTTTTAAAATTTAAAAATGATACGCAACTTACAGCAATTTTTGACAACAAAAAAAATTATATAACTTTAATACAATCATACAAACTTACTCTTAGCTGCCAACAGGATTTTTGAATAACCAGGAATATCAGCATAATTTTCTGAATAATGATTTTTGAAGATGTTGTTGGGCTTCTTTGTTTGTCTATTATTATTTAAGCACAGTTTTTTATCCGTTTTAGATGAATTCTTTATTTGGTTTAGGGTTATATTTTCTCTTGATGTCGAAAAGGAAAGTTTTTGATTGAAACTTTGTATCACAGTTGCGCAGTTTGGGTTTACAACAGTGGCTGTAGATTCACTAGATGATATGCACTTTTTATTCACAGAGTGAGTTTCAGTTATTCGTGAAGGGGATGAACAAGAAAAAATAGGCGACCCTACGGAGAGAGGCATTTGTGCACAGTTGATGGCCAATGAACCGTCGTGCGTTAACATATTTTCCATATTGCAGACACTACTAGAAATGGGTGAGGCTTTAAGGCTATTGGCAGAACTCTTTAACTGCTTATTGCACATTTTAGGAATTTTCCATCGCATTTTAGCTTTTGAGTTGATTATTTTCATGTACTTTCTTAAAATACGTCTTCCCAAAAAGATGATGTATGATTCAGATTTAAGGCTACTTTTTACGGATTTACACAATTTTTCAGATTTCGTTGAAAAGTTTTTTGTTCTATGAATTAGTAAGTTTGCTCGATCACCCGAAGAATCCTTTGCATTCTCATCGATATCTTTCCTTTTAATATTTTCAGTGATGCATATTTCAGATTTAATATTTACATAGCACACATTATTTGGTATACATTGTTCTAAAACAGGAGGCTTGCTGATAGCATTCTTCGTTTCATCAGCGGGGACTAATTGTAGATCGGCTTCCGAATCATCGTCGACTTTATCGATATCGCAGAAGCTCTGAATGTCATTACTCTTTTCGACTCCAACCTCGAGAGTTTCAAAATTGTCATCAAGAGTTAAGATTTTTTCAAGGTTTCCATTATCGTCGGAATAGTTCCTTTTACAGTCTTCAAGCAAAGATGATGACAGGGAATAATCTTCGTCACAAATGAAATGGGAATTCACGGGAGGGAAAAAATCTTTAAACGATTCATCACTTTTGACGTTTGATGTGTCGGCTGTCGTTGAACTGTCTTTAACAGAACTAAACGATGATTCGCACTGTTCTAACACGGGAGGACATTCCAGCGGGGCATTTGAGGAGTGGATCTCTTTTACCGCTGTCAACAAAGGCAAATTCTTAGAGTCATTATCACAGGAAGTAGAGACGATTACTTCGGCACCCACTTCTTCAACACATGGGTCAATAGTATCTGCAACGTCAAAAAACGTTGATGAACAATCGACAATTTCACTAATATGGTTGTCGACATCGCTATGCAAATTTACATCGAAATTTAACACTTCAGTTTGTATTGCATTGCAAGTAGAGGATAAATCTACTATATTGTTAGTATCTTTTTCAGGAGTCAAAACCTCTTTGGAAAGAACTGGAAACGTATTATAATTAGGAAAATCAATATCTAACGTCTCATCGGCTGTTATAATAATACTCTTTTCGAGCACTGGTGGATTTGAATCTTCCTCTTCCAGTTTATCTTCAAAATTCAGCAAGGAATGAATCTTTGATCGCGTCAGATACGACTTATTGCACCTTTTAAAATTAGACTTGCCAGGAGATTCACTTGGCAGTTTTGTATAAATTTGGCCACTGGCTGTGGAACTTTTATTCATCTTGGCAGGCTTTTCCCCAGATACTTTGCCAAAAGCGGAACACGAAGCAGCTTGCCTTACATCGAGCTGTCTCAAGATATTATCCGGAGAAAAGTTTTTAGCCCATTTAATTTCATGCAAAGATTCATACAATCTTTCAATTTCAGGACGACGTCTCCTATTGCATTCGTTTTTATGAGCCATGTTTTCTTGAAAAGAACATTCGTTTCCATGAGCCATGTCCTCTTGAAATGAACATTCCTTTTCGTGAGCCATGTTCTCTTGAAATGAACATTCGTTTTCACGAGCCACGTTCTCTTGAAAGGATACCTTCGACATTTGGACTTGCCTGATGGGTGTTTGAGCATTATTGCTATCAACGAAAGTTTTCACCTTAGTGCGAGATATAACTGTCTTTTCTTCAACCGTTTGTTCACCTATTTCATTATATTGTCTACTAACCACAACAGTTGTGCAGGTGGCAGTGCAATCACAGCTGCATGCTTTTCTGCGTATGTTGCGTCGCAGATTGTGCCGGAAGGGCAACACAGCATTCATGTCCAAAGGATGCGAGAGTCTACTACTCAGTAATGCTTCGTGTTGAAAAGTCGAAGGTGACATATCATCTAAAGTTTCAATAGAATTGATTTCGTGTGACACCTGAGCGGGAGGATTTATATCTTTATCACTCATGCAAGACACATTACTAGACGCAGAAGAGCCAGAAGAGTTGCGACATCTTTTCACCATCTTGCCAATAGACTCGTCTTTTCTAAGTCGCTTGCGACCAGAGAAACTTGAGTGTTGAGACGAATTTGAGCAATACAGGGTTGAGTCGCTCGAAGAAGAGGAGAAGGAATTACATCGAGACCAGTTTGACTGACTGTTGATGATTCCGTTACTCATAGAAAGCTCGACAGAACTTTGTTCCATTTTTCTGGATATTCTTCTGTTCATTTTTGAAAAATGAAAGAATTAACTTCAAACTTAAGACAGGTCGACAGAACTGTTTGATATGATCCAATTTCCCTCTTTCATCTGTAAACCTAAAGGGGGAAAAAAGCAAAAAACATTTTAGATATTATATAGTAATGAAATTTTATGCAATCTATATTATAAGTAAATTTTATATTATCTGCAAAGATTTGAAAAACAACCCAAAGAGAATATTTTAAGAAAAACTAAATATAATCAGGAGTGATTGTAAGCCCAACACAAAAATTCGAAAAATCTTTTGAGTAAAATCATTAAATACCCCACTTTAAAAAATTAAAGTCCCGCTGTGGACTGATCGTTAAGACACGGTTCCCAGCAGATCATTGAAGTCAAGCATCACTGGCTGCGATCAGTGGGTGGGCGGGTGTCCACGACGATAAGTCTGCGTAGGGATCAAGGGTGTGCGGTATTGGTCCTCGTTTAACTGTAATACAGTAAAGTGCTCGATTTCGAGTGCAGGTAGCCGGGTTACTCAAGTAGGGGTGTCATCCCCTCTGCACAGGATTGAAATTGTGATGGCATGTTTTCGGATCATTCTCAGGTCCCATTGTGCAGCTCTAGTGCGAGGTAAATGAATAAAAACAGCAACAACAAAAATTTATATCTTTATAAATTTAATTCATTGATATTTTCAAACATTCAAAATAAATTATATGCAGCATAATTTAAATGAATAATTATGCATAAGTTTACTTTTATTTCTAATCACATTTATTATTCTACCAAAAAAATAATTACAAATGAAAGAGAAGTCAAGTATAAATTCTAGTTCTCTAGTTCTAATATTTTTAAATAAAATATAAAAGAATTTTTATACATAAATGTGATCAATGATTTCTTGAATTTCCGGATTGCAATTAGCGAATAATCCGGAAATCTGTAGCTCTTCTGGAGCACAATCATCCCTGTGTAATAAAAAAAAAATTTGGTAAAATTAAAATTTACTTTAGCAGAAAGTTCTCAAAACTGTGACATATGTCTCATAACAGATGCACATGCAAACTCGCAAATATTTTATTAAATACGTAAAATGATTGGTGCTTGCATAGGCTATGGTCTGATGATAAGCAGAAATGAGTTGTGGTTCAATGAATAGTGAAAACGTTTAACAGAACAAGATGAAAACTACGCTTTTGCATAATACATGATAAAGAAGAAAAAAAAATCTCATTTTTGAAAAGGGAATATAAAGTAATTATTAAAAATCCCCAATGAAAAAAAAAGCATATTTAAAGGGCTTTTAAAAAACGAAAATTGAAAACAAGTGCTTTTTAAAAATGTTACACACCATGAAACAAATGCAGAATTTACTTTCCTTCCATCTAAGAAATGCAGAATGCAAGTACTGCAACAAGGCTATTTATGGAGTGCACATATTTAACAAATAATGCAACTTTCCCTGATTTTTAAAATTAAAATAATACTTCCTGACAATTTAAGGTTTTCCTTATTCTCCTTGACCCATGGGAGCCCTTTGAATACCTAGTGCAAATTCCTCACAAAAAATTTAGTGTTCTTTTTTTTTAATTAATTACAAAAATGCAGAACATTTTGTTATACATACATATGACAGATAAATATAAACTTGAAAATGTTAAGTTTTCAACAAAAATATACAATAATAAAACAAACGGAAGTTATAGCTGAGTATGCTTAGGAAAATGGAGATTCTACGAATCAAAGTTTAAGTTATAAAGTAAGACTTTTTGAGTTTTAAGAAAGATAAACAAAAATTTTTTTTTCTCCAAGCTCATAAAATTTCTATCAAGAATGGGATACAGGATTATTTTTTCCATTCCATTCTTTTTAACTGGTTCAATGCAATATTGAAAGTATTTGAATAATTATAATTTAAAATTAAGAGTTAAGTCTACACAATTTATGAAGCTTACAAAAAGATTTAAAAAAAAAAAAATGCAATATAAAACTTAAACTTAAGGGTTTTAAACAGTTTAAGACAGTTTTGGACAGGATGGTTTAAACCATAGATTAATCTATTCAGTTCTAAACCTTGCCATCTCTCTATAAAAAATATTTTACATTTGTGTCTAGGTAATAAAGAAAATCTAATTTGATAATACTTGAAAATAAATGAGCGGCTGATTCTGCAATAAAGGGAAAATTAATTGTATGTTACTTATTAAAAAATAAAACATTGATTGAAAAAAGTGTAAAAAATTATACTAAAATATTTCAAAGTTATACATTATCAGAATAAATCATCAGAAGAGTTTAAAAGTGTGAATTTTATTTCATTTTTGAGGTGAATGGCAATATGGGCGTTTTAAGAGAACGCCATACCACGTAAGAAAATATGTGGTGGGATATCTCTCTCATAGAATTTCAAGCTTCATATTTTATTTTATAACCGATGGTGAACAGGTTGTCTAGCCAATTCTTTCAATAATCACCTTTTAAGTACTTTTTAAGCACTCAAATAGTTTAAAGAGCTATATACATTAACAAAATGCAAAATAATTTTCAAAGACTTTACATGATCATGATAAAATAATCAGTTTCTGACAAAAAGAACTCTTTTCTTGATTACATTAGCCACCATAAATAGATAGAGATCTTTTGGTTAGATATCAGAGTGTCGAAAATGAAGCTGAAGCCAGAAATTGAGAATATCTTGCAAAATGCTGCAGAGTTATACATGAGAGTGCAACAATCTCACCAAATTCAGCTCAGTAGATGGACTTGCAAGTATTTTCACCAAAAATGTAAAATGATTGGCGCTTTCATGTGCTATAGACGGTTAGAACGCCGAAATGTGTTATGGTTGAATGAATTGTGAAAACGTCGAATAGAACAATGAGGAAAACGTGGTTTTGTATACGTGGTGAAAATTGACATGGTAAAGAACTCGACGGAATTGACATGGTACTAGAAAACGTGGTTTTGTATACATGGTGAAAATCGACATGGTAAAGAAAAAAGTATCACTTTCGAAAATAAAGCACTTTTAAAAAATAATCAATGAAAAAAGCACCTTTAAGGGCTTTTAAAAAACAAAAATATGCACTTTTAAGCACTTTTTAAAAACACTACGCACCCTGGTGAACAGCCTACCCAATTTTGGGTTTACGACTAAAAATTTTAATCCCAATACAGAAGAGAAGGGAGGTCCTGGATCCGTACCCCCAGAGGTATTGATTTATTATGGGAACTTGAAGGATTTTGCAACCCCAACAAATTTAACGCACATCAATCACCATTTATTACACAGGGAGTCTCTGGCCGGCGAGAATCGAACCCACGACCTCTCGGACATGAGCCAAGTGCCCTACCAACCGGGCTATCCTGGCCCATACTTCATATTTGTAAAAATTTTGAAGTTTGTCTGTAAAAATTAATAGCTACCTGCCTTAAATTTTTTTTTTTTTATTGATCCCATTAACTAGACAACAGGGTTGCAAAAAATACCGGGTTTTTCTAGAAAAACCCAACCGGGGTGGGATTTTCTGGGTTTTAATGGGCTTTTCTGGTATTTTTGGGCTTTTCTGGGTTTTTTATGTTTTAATGGAGTTTTTTTTGAAAGAGAGGGCAGGGATAAGTACCTTATTTTAAAACAGCCTATTTTAATATTGATAAAGTTTAATTTTATAAATTGACTTAACATATAGGTAATTAAAAATTAATACAAATAAATTAATGCAAAAGTCTGAAAAAGTTTCCTCTGACATCACTATGCAAAATGTTATATTTACTCACACACATCACACATTTGAAACTTATTTTAACACAGGATTACTTTTAATTTATATTTTAGTCTTAAAAAATATTTGAGGAAAATATTTTATTTGCAAAGAAAGCAAATGAAAGGCACTGACTAATCAATAGCCATACAGTCAAATCTAGCCAGCAAGGTGACTGACGTGTCTCCAACATAGTTAGTTTTTTCACCATAGGTTAGTTTTTTTAGGCTAGACTACATATATATTTAAATAGAATAGCTTTTCAACATAACAAAGGATAAAAAAGAAATCAATCTTAGAAGAACCCAGTAAAGCCCACTTTAGGGTGGGTTACCCAGTAAAACCCGGGCAGGTTTTACTGGGTAGGTGGGATTTTTGCAACCCTACTAGACAAGTATTGAAGCAATCATGCCTTGGTTATAATGCTATAATGAATGAGAATGAAATTGTTTAGTATAGCTGAAATATCATGGTTAAATATCCCATAGATTACGCTTTGAATGGTCACCATTTCGTAAAAGAAAAAAATATGAAACAAAATTCCCTGTATTTTCCTAGGTTGTAAATTCCCTGTTATTTTAGGTGATTTTTAAATTCCTTGTATTTTCCAGGTTTTTCCTGTGGATTGCCAAAAAATAATATTACAAAATAGACCTTAATATAATACACAGTGAACAGTTCTCAATTGGAAAAAATGTTTGCTTTTGTAAGAAAGCATATGCAAATTTCTAAACATTTCAAAATATTATTCCCCTGAAAATTAATGTTCAGTTTAAAACATATAGATGCTCTTAGATAAAATGACAATTACTTTTTTACAATAACATGTGGTTGCTACACATAATTATTTAAAAAAGAAAAGTTCCAAATTACAGTAATTACAAATCAGAATTAAAAATATATTACTTTATAAAGTTGAAACAATGATAGATCAAAGAAGCATAAATTGAATGAAAATTTTAAATATTTAGATATAGTAATCAGAATTGTAAACATATTGCTGCACAAAATTAAAAGAATGATAGAACAATAGATTTATTAATGTTTCATAAAATTAAATTATATGATCTTGTAAACTTAAGCAATAGAGTATTGAAGGGACTATCAAGAAATTTTGCATTACACATGTAAATACTCACATTAATCAAAAGATTCAATTACCTAAGTTTTATTGGTCTTTATTCGGATTTCGTCTTGAAACTGTGAGATACAAAATAAACATTAGATTCCAAAACAAACATAAGGACATATAATTATTAATTTATACTACTTGACATATATGATTTACAATAGAATAAAAACAAGTAGTACAAGTAAATATGTTATGTTGGATGATCGTATGAAGTAAATTGTATTGCGTTTCAAAAATGAAATCAAACGAGCATGAAGGTAAATTTGTGCTTTTTTTAAAAAAATATTAAAGCACATAGCCATTACATACCTTTAAGAATCAAATGAGCAAATAAGAAAAAGATAATTTCCATTCAAATAAAGAAGCAATAACCTTGATTGCCCGATGTTTCTCACAGTTTTGGTAACACAGCATCACATCGGACAAATATTTGTACCCAAAATAAAAACTGAAACGTTCAAATTATGAAAACTGCGGTAACGCTTTGTATTTAAACAGTAATAAGATTAGAATATATTTTACAAGCATATGATTATTAGTAAACGATACGAATTTAATCTGCTTTTCACTTTTCTAAAATAATGCGATCGTATATTACACATATTGCTAAAAAGGGTATGTATGTTGTCAAAACTGATGCCACTTTTTGAAATCCACTTTCGACGAATAACTCTGAACTTAAGTGGACAAATACTTGAAAGAAAAATTCTGGAGAGATTTTTTTATGAATTTCAAAAAATTATCACGTAGTTAAATAAGGAAATTAATCCTTAAAATACAACTTATAATATTTTAAACATTATGTTTAAAAACTCGTAAACTTATTAATTTAAAGAATGGCAACTATGAATCGCGGCAAATTAGTTCTTGTTTTTAAATTTTGTTTTGTTGTCTAAGTATCTGTTGTCTAAATATCTTTATTTTGTTCTCTAAATTCGTCCTAACCTCACTTTAAAATGCATCAGTGTTCTTCGGCATGAATTTATAAATTCGTTTCTATTCATCACCATCTCAGTAATGACTTTCGAAAGGCATTATGTTGATAAAGCCATCGATACTTTTGTTATTGACATTTCTAAATCAATTTTAGAATATAATTTCGATCCCAAGTGTGATAAATTAGTTAGTAATATTCTCCTCTGTGCATTAGTTAATATTCTGTTGGCATAATTTTTCTTTTAGCAAAACGAGAATGTTCAAGAAAACAAACTGAAAAATAAATGGTTCCTACTTAAAAACGATTGGTTCCTTTTAAAATAGGTCGCATAAATACCTTTTGCATTTTTTGTACCTAGAATGTTCTACATTGTTTGCAGTTATAAATATATTTCCGTTAATAGGAATCTGAGGTATTACAAGATTTTTATTTTGAAGGCAAGACTGGGATATTTATCTGGTGGGCAGTAGAAATACATTAATTGGAAGCCACTTTTCCCGTTAAAAGTACCTTTTGTTTCACAGGGAAAACCTGGAAAATACAAGGAATTTAAAAATCATCAAAATTAACAGGCAGAGAATTTTCATTTTTTCCTTATAAACTGGGAATTTTGTTTCTTATTTCGTCTTTTAAAAGATGGCAACCACTCAAATCGTAATCTATATGATATTTCAGCTATACTAAGCTATTTCATTTACTATAGCATTATTTAAGTATTACATATTCATAAAGTTAGGAAAATAAAAAAAACTATAGTTCATTCAAAGACTGACAGGCAAAAAATAAAGTTTCAGGGAAAAATTCTGTAATTCAAAATATGTAATTTCCTCTTTCCCTGGTAGAACCTGTCCTGTTAGCAATTTTCCTCCTGTTTATCCAATGATAAGGAATTTTTGATAGGGTTGCTAGGTTTATTGATCTTTATGTGAATAACTGGTTTGCAGACAATAGTAGCTGAAACAACAGCAGAAAAATCAAAAGAGGAATTTTTACTGTTTTGTGATGTTGCCAAAAAAAAAGAAGAGCAAAAGAGTTTCTTAGTGTTTAATCCACAGCAGAAGAGATTAGATAATTTTTTTCGAAATATTTGCATGGAGAAAAAAAAAATTGTGGGAGGTTATAAAAATTGTCCTTATCCTCTCTCATGGTTACGCAAGAGTCGAAGGGGGGTTTTCAATCAATAAAAGCTTATTGGTTGAAAACCTCAATGAAGACTCTATTATTTCACAAAGGTGTGTGTATGATTATGTTTCATTTATAAATGGAATAAAAAAAATAGACATTAATGAAAAAATGCTAGATGCTGTGAAAGGATCTAGAGCAAGATGGAGACATGCATTAGAAGCAAAAAGAAAAACGAAGGAATAAAAAAGCTGAAATTTCTAGAAAACGAATTAAAGGAAAGATGGATGATTTGAAATTAAGTAAATCTAAATTGACCAAAACTGCTGCAACAGAACTGGATGTTCTTGATTCAGAAATTGTCAAACAACAAAATATGTTGAGAAATATTATATAACATAGGAGCCCCTGAATTTCTCCGGAAGCTTACAGTATTACAGAAATTAATTTAAAAATACTGAAAAAAAAAAAGATATTTTTGATTTTATTTTTCTCACAAGTTGCAATTTGTTCAACAAAACAATTTGTTCTTGTGGAATATAACATTTCTTTCAATTTGTTTTTGTAGTATATCTATTTCATTGAGGGACGAAAAAGCTGCTAGTTGCAAGCTTGTCCTCAGCCTTATTGAGAAGTGCTGTTACCAATTATTCACCAAATTTTAAAAAAATTATCAAGAGACGTAAAATAAATGTGTTTATTTTGTATTTTTACTTATATATTCTTAATAAATATGATTTATGTAAAAAAAAATTTTTTAATACTTTTTAAATAGTACACATTTATTTGTGGCTCGCGAAAAATTTCAAATTTTGAAAAATGGCTTGACTCTCAAGGATCTTGGCCACCCCTGATTTATATGAACACCTCAAAGATTATGCTTCTGTTCCTTTTTTTTTACCCTAGCTGTGTTAAATACAGTCTTCAAATTTATAAGAAAATGAAAGAAATTTTCAGTAGGGAAGAAGCATTGAGAGTATTTAAGACATCATTTTAACAGTCTCATAAACTTTGTTGTCCAGATCAAAAGATGCCGCTGTCTGAGTTATTTCACAAGATCAGTATCATTTTCTCTCCTTTCTTTACAAAGATAAGGCAAAGTGACAAGAGGAAGATTGATTCTTTAGTAGTGAAATAACTTAACAATATTTTTAGTTATGGATTAGGAAAAAATTTACATGCTTTAGTGAAAAGTTGCATTTTTTTTCTTGCAATTTAAAGCAAAATTTTAAATTTTAGAAAAAGTAGCATCCAGTTTGGAGAGATAAAAAATAACGTTTCAGGGCCAAGATGACTGTCCGCGTCCTTTTACGGGAGTGTTTGCTTTGCGGAAAATGTACATAATAGTTTATTTGTAGAAGATTCCCAGGGAATTAAAAATATGTCCGTATTGAGAGGTGTCCGTTTTGCAGGAGTGTTCATAACAGGAGGTTTCACTCTTATATGTGTATATATATATGTATATTTATATATATGTATATTTATATATATGTATATAGATATGCATACTTACATATATCCAGGGATATAGATATGCATACTTACATATATCCAGGGAGGAGAGCCCCCTCCCCACTTTTGAGATACTTTCACTGTCTCTCGAAAAACAATGCATTTTTCTCCATTGCTACCACTTTCCGTAAACTGTACTATTCTACTACTGTACAGCACCATCCAGTTAATAATTCTATTTGTTTAACATTGAATGCAAGCTAGTTTAGATTTTCCAGTTATGTTTTAAATGATGACGCTACATACTCTTTTATTATTTTAAGTAATCAATAATTTTTTTCCAGATCAATTTTATCAAACTATGCAGTTTCTTAAAATCATCTATGAGGTGGAATTTTAACTTTGAAGAGTTTTATAACTGTCTCTTGAATATTGTAAGTATAACTTTTTATATAATGTCAGAATAATGTAAAATAATCTTTAAGTGACTTTTAGACTCCAGTAACGTAGTTTTAATGTATATTCGAGGGGGGGGGTATCTCCTTTTGATATACATAATGCGGTTAAAGTGTTATAATTCACTTATTTCATCGAATAATTAGTTATTTCAGGAAATAGCTAGACCAGTCAGTTTTAATTATGTAACAGATGAAAAATTTCATACTTAGTTATTCTATGAAATAACTAATGATAGACAGTTAAGGTGAAAAATTAAAAGCTATTTTATAAATTAATTGATCTTAAATAGCTAAAATCTTTCCAAAAATACATTTTATCTCTAATGCGGATAATCAATTGATAAAAATATTAAGGAGAAGCTGATTATATAATTTACTATTGCTCATATTAGTAACTTTGTCTAAAGGCAACGGAATGAAGCATGCAAACACGCGTCCCTGCAAAGCAGCTATAAGATGTTCAAAACTGACTAAAAGTAGCTAGAACCAGTTCAAAGAACTTATGAGTTTCATATTTCCTACTTTAAAGATCAAGTAATCATTATTCTATAGAATACCTAGTTAAATCGAATATATATATATGGGTGATTCTTTTTAAACATGACAATTCGACCAAACAATTTCTTCAAATTTAAAGTCTTCAATATAATCTAAAAAAATTTTTGTATACTTCTTTAGTTACACTTATTAATATCTTACAGACAGCAGTGTAGTTTATTGACATTTGCTTGAGAAAAAAAAAAATAAAATTGAAATTCACCAAATCTTGAATTCCAGGAAAATGACATATTAGCTTAGAAGTTTAAAAGACAGTCATTTTAAGTTATTAATGAGTAACTCAACTTAAACCTTTATATTAGATTGACCATATATTGTTTAAATTAATTCTTTTTGTCACTGTAGAAAGAATCAAAAAAATTTTTGTTGCTGATATGTACAGAATAAAATTGTGTATAATAATTAATCATTAAATAAATAACTTTGATTACATCCAAGCATATTACAATCATACATAAACTTGGTATTAGGTTAATTTTTGCTTTTCCTCCTTACAGTATTAGCAATTAAAAAAAATTTCTGGTAACACTTGAATGTCCTGGCATTCATAAGCCAGGATAATGACAAATTCACCATTTTATAGCATATAACTTTACTTTAATTTAATGTTTTGGCCTAAGAAGTTTATATTCTGCAGAAAACAACAGGATTTCTTAAAATAACTCAGATAATTCTATGTAGTTTGTTATTAATGATTTCAAGAAGCCAGGAAAATGACAACACCAATACCTACTCACATTGAAAAAAATTTTGAAATAAATTTTGAACCAGAAAATTGGTTCTTTATAAGACATGTTCATATAGGAAAGTATCTAAACAATCTATTAACATAAGATATTGATTGCTGGCTCTATCTATTTTGGTTATAAACCACTAAATAAAAGTAGCCCGGCAAATGACTGATTTTCTTGGGACAAACAAATTATCAACAGAAAAAATTATTTAAAAGAAGTTTTTGTAAATAATACCCTCTGCGTATATTCTAGAAATGCTTACACCGGTTAAGATAAAAAAAAAATTAGATATTGAAAAATTTGTTGGAAGTTTTGAAGCTAGTTATTATAGGAAACATTGTTTGTGACATGCCAGATACATGAAATTTTAAAGCTCAATTAAATTTTTTAACTATACAAAACAGTTAATGCTAGTGCAAAGTCATTTTAAATTTAAAAATGCTAACAGCAATGCTATTCACTAATTTTTTTAAAAAAAAGTTCTTGGAGCAAGGGACAGTGAATTGTCATATTTCGTGAGAATCATCCATATATTCTAACTGTTAAAATTACAAAAAGTGAATAATAAAAAACTTTTTATATCTACATCCTCCTTACCGTACAATAGCTCATTAAAATAACTAAGAATACAGCTATGAACATTAAAAATATTTGAATGTTGTGCTTCAACTTATTTTTATATAAAGCAATATACATACTGTTTACACTTCTCCATTCTACTATTTTAGCATCAAATGCGCTTAGAAGTACTTTGGAATCTTCATATTTTTCAAATTCTGCCGTTAGAAATATACTTATGCAAGTAAGCTTTCATATTTACTTTTCTTGTTTAATAGCTTATATTGTGTCATTAATCCCTTAACTTAAAACTTGAGATAATTGTTAAGTAAAGGGGTTCTAGTTATGTTATATTGTCAGCCCAATGGCAGAATCGCAGTGACACGGCGACATTGCCGCGGAATGTTAGAGTTCTTGTAGAAAGATTTTTCTTTTGAAAAGTAAAACAATTTAGTTTTCTTTTGTACAGAAATTTACTCATAATATTTGAATCATGCATTTAGATAATCACTTTTAGACAGGGCTTGCCAAGTGGGCCCACTTTGAACCCCCTCCCCCCCGGGTTTTATTGAATGGGCCCACCTTGAAAAACCCACTTGGAACACTAAGTGGATTTTTTCGAAAAAAAAACTGTTTTCATTAAAACTTATTGATGCACATTTAATTTTATATAATTTATTGTGCAGCATAAATTTGTCAAATATAATTTCGTGCTTCATATGTTTAAGTTTTTAATATTTGTAAAGTAAGAGAAACTTTAATCTATAATATTATATTACTATTGAAATCTTTAAGCGGGTTTTTTCTAAGAAAAAAACCACTTAAAAAATTTTTTACTAAGTGATACATCAAATTTAAACAGTTTTATTTTCTGGTTTTAAAAAAAATAATCTAAAACTTTTTATATATACTTTTTTTCATAATTTTGTAGATTAATTTATTTTTTGAAATTAAAAATATAAATTTAAAATTATTATTCTAAAAATGAAGCCTTTTTCCATAGGTTAAATATTTGGGGAAAAAATGGGACCTGATACTCTTTATAAATATACGTCATTTTAATTTCACTTTCTATTAATCTTATTATAAAATCATGGAAGAGCATTAAATATTTATTTCAGTTTTATTTTATTAAAATTTAAAGTCGGATGAAATTTTAGTTTTTACGGATTATATAATTATATTAATTATATAAATAAATAATTATATATATTATATTAATAAATNTAAAACTTATTTTAATTTTATTATATGTATTTTACATTTTACACTTTTTAAGCTTATACAGAACTATTTAATAAATAAAAATATTTACACAGTAAAACTTTAAAGTTTACTAAATGAAGAAAAAAAAAATTTTCCTTGTGTTTTTTTTTTTTTCAAATAAAACCGAATTTTCCCTGGGTTTTTTCAAACCCTCCTTTTAGAGACTCTCGATTTACGCCAATAGTATCGTAAATCGATGTAATGTTTCTATTGTATTTTTCGCAGTTATCGATATTGATTTTCACATGGATTTTGAATATCTCGATATATTTCGAACAGTATGATTCGAATTATACGAAATTCGAATCGCATTCAAATCATACGAAATTCGAATCGTGCAATTGAGTATTTACTTTTTAAAGCAATAATTCTATCGAATTTTTGGCAGTTATAGCTATTGATTTTTTCATAGTTTTTTAATCCGATATGTTTTATGCGATAGTATTTATTATAACAACGTAATCTCGAAATGAAGCAAGCATTTGAGGAGCCTGATTCTCTTGATTCCATCATAAATTTTTTTTCCGGCTTTTACTGCAACGAATTTCATGATTTTGAATTATATTTTTTATTGTGATAATTATTCACAAAATGCAAAGAAGGAAATAATTTGTATGTCCCTCTCACAAAATGCAAGAATATCACCCATAATATTAGAATAAAAAATTATTACATGTTTTATTAACCCCTTACCTGCCGAGTAAAAATTTATGTGATTCACTCCCCAGTGCCACCGTTTTTCGCTCAAGTGCGCTTTGTTACGTGGCGTTTTGGTGTGGGGGGGGGGAAAGATGCACGCTTTGCAATTTAAAAACAGTTTACTTTCACAAGAGAAGAAAAAGGAAAAAAAGAAAATACAAAACTTAAATTAAAGAATAAAAATACTATCTAAAAGATTTTGAAACTTAGCTGTTGTATGATAAATCCTGTAACATGGTTGGACACATAAACCAACATCACATTCATTGCACTGATAGCGGGATTCTCGACGAATATACACGGGAAACAAAAGCGAAAGAAGAATAAAGACGACCTTACTCAAATCGAAACACACAAGCAATAATTATTATGATATAACTTTTCCAACACATCCCTTTATCATTTCCTCTTCCCCTCCTCTGAAATTGGTTATACATACATTCATTGCAAACACTTCCATTGGTGAACACTTTCAAGGTCATTTTACTGCATGCTCAAGTCGGGGGTGTAGCTCTATTTAAACAGCGCAATGCAAAATATCGTACTTCTGGAAAGCGTATATATACGCCTGCGGCAGTTAGCGCATCGTCTGGCCGAGACGTATATATACACCAGTGGCAGTTAAGGGGTTAATAAAATATATATAGTCTTACAACACTTCTGTTATTTTAAATTTAAAACATATATGTTTGTTATTATTAAAAGTATCTTACAGAAATATAATGGTGATAGAGAGTTTTATCGCAGATAGCTCAAAAAACTTCTGCCACAGGGGTTGTTAGAAACAATAAAGAAGTTTTTATTCACAAAACATAGTGCAAATTTAAATTTGAGAATGTCTTTTTTTTTTCAATCTGTTTGTACTTAATTCATGTTAAATTGGATTGATAATTAAATTTGTTGATATTTATAGCCCCAAGCAAAATATTTTCTGATTAAATAGCTTTGAAGGGATGACAGAAAAATCAACAGATCATATTCATAAAAAATTATTATTAGAAGCAATCATGCCTTTCATATGCCATCTTTAGTTAATTTATCAATTACAAATTTAAAGATATAAAATTGACAGGATCATTGTGAAGTTACAGGGAGATGCACCTTGTTCCGAAGTTGAATGGCAACTGAATGATATTGACATGAGCACCGCCTCATGGCATCATGGTGCATAGGGTTTTTAAAAAGTGCTTAAAGGTGCTTACTTTCATTTTTTAAAGCCCCTTAAAGGTGCTTTTGTCATGGAGTGTTTTTAAAAACTGCTTAATTTCCCCTTTTCGAAAATGAGATTTTTTTTCTATACCATTTCGATTTTCGTCATGTATTATGTAAAAGCGAACTTTTCACATTTGTCTATTCAACGTTTTCACAAATCATTCAACCACAATCCATTTCGGTGTACCGTCGGTCCATAGCGTATGAAAGCACCAATCATTTTACATGTTTGATGAAATAGTTGCAGGTCTGCATGTGCCTCAGTGAGATTATTGCTCTCTCATGTGCAACTCTACTGCAGTCTCTATTTCGGGCTTCTTTTTTCACCCTCCGATATCAAACCGAAATATCTCTTTGACATTTTATAATGGCTAATGTGATCAAGAAAAGAGTTCCTTGTCAGAAACTAGTTATTTTATCATGTTCATGTAATGTCTTTGAAAATTATTTTGCATTTTCTTAATGTATATAGTGCTTAATAATATTTTTGAACGCTTAAAAAGTGCTTATTTTTTTGTTGAAAGATTTGACTACTCATCTTGGTCATAGTTTGACAATTCTTAACAAAAAGAAAGGATACATCTTAACTTTTTTTTTATTACAATGATTAAATATTTTTTATTTTCAGACTAAAATCAACAGAGGGTATTTTAAAATTCTCTGAACGGTTTTGTATTTTCTGTCTTCAAGACAGCAGTAACCAATGGCAAGATCTTTCTTCCAAAACAGGTAATTTCACTTTGAAATATAATTTTTTGTTCAGTATGTCAGGCTTGCCACTCCACAGGAAAAACTTGGAAAATACAGGGAATTTAAAAATCACTTAAAATAACAGAGAAAATGCAGGGAATTTTGTCTTTTAAAAAAGGGTGACCACTCAAAGCGTAATCTATGGGATATTTAACCATGATATTTCTGCTATACTAAACTATTTCATTTACTATAGCATTATTTACATTCAGCTGTTTTTCCAGCAATTAACTCTGATAAATATAGTTAGCCCAATGTAACTCACACGAGAGCAGAGTAATTGTTGTTTCCTCTTAAAATATTGTGTATAATATGTACGGGGACAGCACAGGGAATTTTTTTTCCAGATTTGAGTGGCAACCCTGTATGTAGAGCAGTGGTTCTTTGTGAACTTAAATAAGTTTCAGTTAACTTTGTGAACTTGTGAAAAATAAGTTTAAAAGTAGTTTATTTACCTGTGTAATGTACTGAGTAAAATAGTTTATGATATGAATTTTGTATGTAAAATAAAGTAATATGTACTACAAAAACGAAAGGTACTAATTATTAATTGTTAGCTTGTTTTTTTTTTGTTATCTTTTGCCAATTAGTTTTTCTAACTATTAATTGCATGGCTTAATTTAATTGTTAGGTTTTATTTCCTTTTGTAAGTTAATAATGAGCTTGCTCTCTTTCATCAATTAATAATTTTAATAGTCATTAAATTTCCTATTTATTTTAAAATTGTCGGAGATAGTCATAGCTTATTTTAATTGTTAGCTTCTCTTTTCTTTTGTAAGTTAATATTTAACTTGCTTTCTTTCGTTATGTAATACTTTTAATAGTCATTAAATTTTCTACTTGTATTAACATTTTAAAACTGTCAGAGATTGTCATAACTTATTTTAATTGTTAGCTTTTATTTTCTTTTGTAAGTTAATAAATAACTTGCTTTCATTCATTAATTAATAATTTTAATAATCATTAAATTTCCTACTTATTTTAAGATTTTCAGAGACAGGACTAGCGCCGACAAAGATGTTCACGCCAGTAGGGCGTGGAAAAATTATAAAAAGTATATATATATAATGTTATATATAAATACTTTTGTTTAATTTAAACTTTAGTCATAATAAAAAAAAACATTATAATTTTTTCTATTTAATTTCTAAAATTTGGCAGCACACAAATGTACCACGACAGAATGATTGAGAATCACTGATGTCGACTTAAAGTGCCTTTTTTTCTTAATCCTGTGATTACTGCTGTTAGAGCTCGAAACTGATACTCAAACCTTTTACAAAGTAAATATGCAAAAGTGTTGCAATTATATACTACTACAACTCAATGCTGACAGTCCAGTACCAACGAGATAGCTTTTGACAGATCTGGAGGTTGACCCCTACATTGGTGACCTGCACACGTGACGTGAACACGCCTATTTCGATGGATGATACACATTGAAAAGTTGACCTTCTATTTGTGTCATCATCCTACTTGCCTATTGCTTCTCAGTCTCATTTATAAGCTACGGGATCCTGCACACACTCGACTGCTAACAGGAGAGACCTCAACCGTGAACTTAATACAGCTCTGTGGACAAATGCTCAAAATTCGGTGAACTTAATTCAATTCTCCCAGTGTTTTGCAAATAAGGTAATTAGTGATATCCATACATTGAAATCTATCCCTGATAAAATTCTGGTAGGGGAGAGTATTGTGGCATAACTACCACTACGATTTTGAAACATAAATTCACTAATATATAAGACATGCTAACTGAATTCAATCTCGAGGTACCTTTTGATAGATGAAGGTTAACATTGTCGATTTCTACTGTCCCCCCAAAACCAACACAAACATTTTTGTCATTACAAACTTGTTTCATCCCGCCTCAAAATGAAACGAAATATTTTTTGCACCATTTTAATCAAATCTTTCCTCAAACAGGGATTTCTATCCAAATTTCACTTGATTTGCTCTTAATAAATAAATATATAATTAATAAAGTATCTTGCAAGTGTAGATTGTCTCTTTATAAATAATCCCAAGAAACTGAAGCGGTAAGATATTAAAACTTTATATGCTTAAAATTTTGTATATTTTTTAAGCGTATGAAGTTTTTTATCAAGTGATAAATCATTTATTTTATAGTATTTATTATTTAATTTTTATTTTATCTTTTATGTTTAAAATAGCTTTCTTGCAACCTTAAAACTACATTTTTTTTTTTTTTTTTTTTTTTTTTTTTTTTTTTTTNATTTATTTGTTCAATATTTAGAATGAAAGCATTGTCCTTTTATAATTTTTTAAAACTTTTTATTAATCATTATGTAATTACCCACCAAGTGTTCTTCAGGGACTTCTCTCAATGTATATTTTTTGAATCCTTGTATTAAAAAGTGGCCAAAAAATATTCAGCTTAGTAATTGCATATTAATATTCAAGTTTAAGAACAATCTATCCAAGTCTGACAAATCACTGTTAAGGTATATTATTTTAAGAAACATCTAGTTACAGCCTACAATCAAAGAGGTACAAAACCTCTTTGATTGTAGGTTGAAACAAGAAAATGTGTCTTAAAATCTTCTTTGAGCCCCTCAGTTTGTTTCAACTCATCTCAGTTTCAGTGGTTTTAAGTTTCAACTCCTCTCAAATTTTATTCATCAGCTTCTATAAAAGCCCTATTTGATCTTTCAATTTTTCTCAGTTCCTGTAAATATGTACTTTTTTGTCTTTTATGTACCAGGGGTCTGTTTAGAAGAAATTTGGGTCCGTTAACGGACCCGTCACAAAATATTTTTTCATAAAAACAGACCCTTCACAAAATATTTTAACTTAAAAATGGACCCTTCACAAAATAATTTATCTTTAAATTGAACCCTTCACAAATTTGTTTATCCTCATTATTGTTTTGTTAATCGAATAAACCCTTCCCTCGATGGTGGGGGGAAAGAAAGACAGATGTGAACAAACTAAGTTTTGTCTTCGGCAGACGCTTCTTCCGAAATGAATATTCTGCGTTCAGCAGTATAGGCTAAATACCAAATATTTGTATGTTGCATCTCTAATTTAATAGCAGCAATTGTTTGAAAAGAATCTTGTATCTATTTACAATTTAAAAACTTCTTGCAAAGGTTTTTAGCAAATTTTGCAATAACAGGACTATTTGCAGGGCTGCCATTGGCGACTAAAAAGGCTACTAAAGCGACTATTTTCATGCAATAGCAACTAGGGCGTCTATTATAGTAGAAATATGAGTAAAAACAACTAATTTGCAATGAAGTGCGTAAAATTGGTGACTTTTTTAAGCCAATTAGCGACTGAAATTAAGAATAACTTTGGTTTCCCCCTCTTTTTTCCCCCGCGCGTTTTCGTTTTATCCAAACTTTATTCTTCCTCACTGATGTCAAAAGCAAGACAGACATGTTTAACCAATCAGACTAATGGAATTCACACTGCGTAAATGCTCCTCCTGCTCATATAATATCTCTGAGGATTACGTTTTCTCCCCCCCCCCTCTTTTAATTTGAACTAAGTAGCAAAATTCGAGAAATTGTCTTTANACAAAAAAAAAAAAAAAAAAAATCTCTTCAATTACACAAAATGGGTAGTTAATTTTTTTTAGAGCTATTTACAATAGAAAAAAGGTAATGGTGATATTCGCTTTGTCCAATTCTGATCGTAATTTTTTTAATAAGCTTTAAATTTGGAAATGCTTCGGTTAGGAAAAGTAAATATAATAAAAACTTGATAGATGAATTAAATTACAATATTTCTATTTCTTTTCTTCAAATGTCTAAACTAAGCAGCTGCAAATTAGAGCCGAGAAAGGAAATTCGAGTTTCAAATTCACCTGTTCTGTAGCAGATAAAAATAAAACTCCCTGTTTTTATGCATAGTGTGACAGAATAAGGGTCCACAAGTAATTACAATTTTGGATCGGTTTGTTTTGATGTTCG
>NC_092212.1:89439518-89510225 GCF_043381705.1 Parasteatoda tepidariorum
TTTTTTTTTTTTTTTTTTTTTTTTTTTTTTTTTTTTTTTTTTTTTTTTTTTTTTTTTTTTTTTTTTTTTTTTTTTTTTTTTTTTTTTTTTTTGCATACTATTGAAATCATTTATTTGTTCAATATTTAGAATGAAAGCATTGTCCTTTTATAATTTTTTAAAACTTTTTATTAATCATTATGTAATTACCCACCAAGTGTTCTTCAGGGACTTCTCTCAATGTATATTTTTTGAATCCTTGTATTAAAAAGTGGCCAAAAAATATTCAGCTTAGTAATTGCATATTAATATTCAAGTTTAAGAACAATCTATCCAAGTCTGACAAATCACTGTTAAGGTATATTATTTTAAGAAACATCTAGTTACAGCCTACAATCAAAGAGGTACAAAACCTCTTTGATTGTAGGTTGAAACAAGAAGATGTGTCTTAAAATCTTCTTTGAGCCCCTCAGTTTGTTTCAACTCATCTCAGTTTCAGTGGTTTTAAGTTTCAACTCCTCTCAAATTTTATTCATCATCTTCTATAAAAGCCCTATTTGATCTTTCAATTTTTCTCAGTTCCTGTAAATATGTACTTTTTTGTCTTTTATGTACCAGGGGTCTGTTTAGAAGAAATTTGGTTCCGTTAACAATTTCACAAAATATTTTAACTTAAAAATGGACCCTTCACAAAATAATTTATCTTTAAATCGAACCCTTCACAAATTTGTTTATCTTCATTATTGTTTTGTTAATCGAATAAACCCTTCCCTTGATGGTGGGGGGAAAGAAAGACAGATGTGAACAAAAGTTTTGTCTTCGGCAGACGCTTCTTCCGAAATGAATATTCTGCGTTCAGTATAGGCTAAATACCAAATATTTGTATGTTGCATCTCTAATTTAATAGCAGCAATTGTTTGAGCAGAATCTTGTATCTATTTACAATTTAAAAACTTCTTGAAAAGGTTTTTAGCAAATTTTGCAATAACAGGACCCTATTTGCAGGGCTGCCATTGGCGACTAAAAAGGCTACTAAAGCGACTATTTTCAAGCAATAGCAACTAGAGCGTCTATTATAGTAGAAATATGAGTAAAAACAACTAATTTGCAATGAGTTGCGTAAAATTGCTGACTTTAAGCCAATTAGCGACTAAAATTAAGAATAACTTGAGTTTCCCTCTTTTCCCCTCTTTTTTTCCCCTGCGCGTTTTCGTTTTATCCAAACTTTATTCTTCCTCACTGATGTCAAAAACAAGACAGACATGTTTAACCAATCAGACTAATGGAATTCACACTGCGTGAATGCTCTTCCTGCTCATGTAATAACTCTGAGGATTACGTTTGCCCCCCTCTTTTAATTTGAACGAAGTAGCAAAAAAAAATTGTCTTTAATTACACAAAATGGGTAGTTAATTTTTTTAGAGCTATTTATAATAGAAAAAAGGTAATGGTGATATTCGCTTTGTCGAATTCTGATCGTAATTTTTTTAATAAGTTTTAAATTTGGAAATGCTTCAGTTAGGAAAAGTAAACAAAATAAAAACTTGATAGATGAATTAAATTGCAATATTTCTATTTCTTTTCTTCAAATGTCTAAACTAAGCAGCTGCAAATTAGAGCCGAGAAAGGAAATTCGAGTTTCAAATTCACCTGTTCTGTAGCAGATAAAAATAAAACTCCCTGTTTTTATGCGTACTGTGACAGAATAAGGGTCCACAAGTAATTACAATTTTGGATCGGTTTGTTTTGATGTTCGGTTCGATTTGGAATGTTGAAGTATGCAGAGACTGCAGATGTCATATTTTCCTTACTTTTTCTATTATTTCTGCACTCTTCCTCCCTCCCCCTGTTATATCCTTTTTTTTAAAAATCCTCTCATTTCTGCTATTCCTCTTTTAAAATGCATAGTGACAGCCAACAAAACGAAATAATGGCTCAAGGGCAAGTATTGCAACTGCACTTGTTTTTCAATTCATTCATTTTGAATGGGGGTGTGAGGAGCAGAACATGAATTCTTATTAGTATGTCAGCTTCTGTGTCTGCTTGCCAATTCATGTTTAACCCATGAAGCTGCTGAAAAATTATGAGTAACAGAGAGAGAACATGAAGAATTGATAAACTTGTTCATAAAAAGAAAACAAATTTAATTGATATCTATACTAAAAACCCCAAGAAAATGTTAAAAAAATAATAAATTTTTACATTTTATACAACATTGTGTGTTTTTTTCCCACTTCATTTTCAATCATAATATTCTTAATTTTAATTTATTTGCACCTATATAATAATTTTCCTTTCATATTATTGTTGAAAATTATTTAAGTACTTTTAGAATGCAGATTTTGATTATTATATACTGAATTTTTATTTTATAGTAAGGTTAAAAAAATTCATATATGAGAGTAAAGGTCATTTCTACTTCATTTTTTATAATGCCTAAAATTTTTAGTCTAGCTTTTTTTTCAATATTTTTTTTTAATTACAACTATTGTTTCTTATATGATATCTGAAGCCTTATGCCTCATAAAGAATAAAACTAAAAATAGATATTTTTAAAATGTTCAAAAATTTTGGAAGTTTTCTACAGCAGTTCCTTCAACATTCCTCTATCTATATATTGTTGGTAAATCCACAAATAAATGTACATTTTTTATAAAATATGAGTATCTAACTGCATATTATTTGAATTTTATACTTTTATAGCACAAATAATTAAAATTATGTTAGAGGAGGATATGATGTTGGCACCTATTTTATATATCTTGGAGACTATTTAGGAAACTTTTTTTCATATATGATGCAACTAAAGCTACTATTATTCTTGTTTTCATCCAATGGCAGCCCTGTATTTGCCCAAATTCACAAAGACGAACCCTGGTTGAAAGAATGTGACTTAAGGTTTATTTTGTATTCACAAATTGCGAGTAATTTTTTCACAATTTTACGAAAACGGACCTTTGACAAAATGTCAGACCCCTGTGTACTATATTAACAAGGGTTCTAAAAGTATATGTTAAGAATGTCTTCTTTTTTTTCTTCTTCTCTTTATTTGTGTTTGATCCTTGAGAACTTATAAATTTCAATTGGTATAATATTCAGTAATGTATTAAAATTTTGTTGTTATTTGTTTTAAAAATTATATCATGAAATACTTATTTTTAATGTAATAGTTTCACTGTCTTTCAGGTTTGATGTCAAGCATTATTGAGAGAGCTTTTAACTGCTGTAATGAAAATATTGAGGAAATGTCAGAATTAAAAGAGGTATTTTATTTTATTTACGATTGAGGGAATTTCAATAATTCGTTTGGAAGGAAATGTGTACAAATAAATTAAATTAAAGGAATTCAATGAAATGTACTCAAATAAGTTCTATCAATGGGTGATTATTTAAATGTGATTTGAAACTCGCATGTCGTAATAATATAGTAAAAACACAGGGCTTTCAAAATCACATTAATAATTGCCTATAATTTAGTCATTTCTTTATAATTTAATATATAATAATTTAATTTCTAATCTATAATTTAATCATTACTTAATAAATTTTTACCCACACTTTTATTTTCGATCTATATAAAGATTAATATGTATCGGATAATTGAAGCATCATGCTTTTGTGAGTCATACTTGGTTGTATCATTTCATAAATAATATCTAAAAAATTAATACTCACCAGTAACGTCTTTACGCAGGGGCACACCTGGGCAGCTCCCTTCAGAATCTTATGTTTTATAAAATACAATACAAGAGCAAACAACATTGCATTATATATTTTTTTAAATAAATATATTTTTGTTTGAAAAGTATGCATTTTTATTTATAAATAGTGATTGATTAGCATGCAAACACCAGTATAATTTGAACAATTTATCACCAGGAAACCTTAAAAAGTGAACCAAAATCTATTTTTCTGAGTTAAATTTAAGTTTTTAGATATTCGACTCTGGGAGTCATAATGTCTCTAAATATGTTTAATCACCACCAACTCTGTTGAGTATTTATAATTTATTAAGTAAAGTATTAATTGAAGGAGTTTTGAATTACACAGCAGTAAGGGACAGAAACTTTTAAACTGATCTGTATCTGATGTGCATTGAAAGATGTTTTACTTTTAATAACTGACGAAATAATTCATACCTTTTGAATTTTTATATTTTATACCCTTATGTTTTTTTTTTATTTAACTATTTTAATTAGCTTCTTGGTTTTAAAAATAATTTTATTTGAGGATTGCAACTGGTTAACATCTCAATTGTTTTGTTTTTTTTTAAATTATGCATAGTTTAATAATGCTTTATTTTATGTGCATTGTGTTTTTGGGTTAATCAAAATGTATTTAAGTTTATTAAAATTATTAAATATCTTGGAAATGTTTTATGTGAAATTTTTTTTAAGTTCAATTTTAAACAGTATTATGCGTTATAGGGGCCTAAAATTTTTTTTCCCCAATGGCCCTGTTTGTTATTAAGAAGGTCCTAATACTCGCCTATCTCTGTTACTGAGTCATGTGCAATGTCATGCATTGGGAGAACAAAGTCATTTGTTGAAAACCCAAGAATTTAAGAAAAGCTGTATAATTATTTGCTTTAAATTGTAATTCTACATAATTTATTAACCTTACCTAAAGAAAAAATTTTTGAAAAAAAACTAAAATATTAAAAGAAAAAAATTTTAATTTTATAGAAAAAATGTTCAAAACTAGCATGTGTTCTGCTTCCATCTCCCCTGACAGTAGTTTTCCTGCATTACACTTTCAGTGCCAAAAGTGAAGAAAACCTTATGGTAAAATTCTAATACAGTCAGACATCTATTTATCGAAATCGCTAAATCCCGATAATAAGTTCTTTATAAAAGTCCTCCACAAAGGCAAAATTTCTCCAGGAGCTCCCTTGTCTTCTGGATTGGGTTCAAAATTACAAGGCTATGGAGATGAACGTTAGTAGTCGTAAACCCATAAAATTGGGTTGGTTGTTCAACGATGGTTATAAAGTAAAATAAGTTCATTATATGAAAAAATCTAGCAAATTTCGTTTTGAAATACTTAAACAATGCAAAACAGGTTATAAATTCCTAAACACTAGACATAATTAAAATAGCAATTGGTACATCTTTATCGTGTAAAGTGGTATCTACTATTTATATCATGAATCTTAACCATAAAAGAAATCTGCATGGAAAGCAAGAATAGAGCAAAACATTATCCAGTACATGCTACATACATTTTCAACTAAAAAAAGCTAAATTTATGTATAAAATTATAGCAGCACTTATAATTAAAGTACCACGTGCGTTAAGTCTAATTGCTGTGGATGAAATCCGTTAATATTGTCTGAGTTTTTTGGTATGAAATGCAAACTAAAAGGGAAAAGATTTTACTGCTTTCTCTAAAAGTTAAGTGTGTATGAAAAACAATCCAAGGTCATGCGTCAAAAGGTTTGAAATAGGGAAAGTTGTTCTCAAAATAAAGTTCGTTAAATAAAAAATTTACTTCGCTATTTGGAAGTTATTTTATGAAGAAATTTCCAAAATGTTCTTGGTTCTTCAAAAATAAATCGCAAAATAGAGAAATTTGCAAAGTGGGAGTTCGTCAAATAGAACTCTGACTGTATATTAAAAGGAGGAAATATCAATTCTGTTGAATGGGAGTTAAAAGGGAATACTTGTTATGCTTCGATGATAGTTTATTTTTTCCCTTGTATCTTTTCAGTTCTTTGGGTTGAACTAGCATGGAGTTGTCAAAAATTCTATTTTTAAAATAATATAAAATGCATGTGATATGTTCCCTTTGGCAGAATTGGGGCGACATGCTATATCCATAATATTAATAATTGGGGCGACATGTAATGTTCTGCGACATTGTCGCAGAACATTACAGAATTTTTGCAGAAAGATTTTTCAATTGGGAAAAGAAGGATTTTTGATTTCCTTTCTGTATAATTTCTTGAAAAAAGTCTTTTTTTCAAGAATGTATTTCTTGTGCATCAGAGTGGAGAGAAATAATCATGATTTTTCTATTCTCATTTGAGATTTTTTAAAAAAATCTGTAATGACTGGCTTTAGCTAGAATTTCGAAATAATAATCTAAAATAAAAAATTCAGAAATCGCCAAAGTGTAAAACAAAGTTTGTTCTAGGAATTATGTTCTTTCTATAATATTTTTCCCCTTAAAGAACACCATATCTTACACACACTTATTTAAGAATCTCTTTTTTAAAGAATCCTATTTGTGTGATATGTGATCTTTATTTTGGCAGTTACTGCCAAATTACGATGTTTAATTTATGTACGAATTTTAATTTGTGTAATGATTTACAAAATACGAAAGAGGAAATAATGAGTGCATTTTTCAGCCTACAAAATGCGAGTAATTCACATATAATATTGAAATTTAAAAAATATTACTTTCACAATTAAAAATTTTTAGTCTATACTTTCTTTTGTAAACACTACTTTAAATTAGTAATTGTTATAATTAAAAGTATCTTAAAGCCAAATATTAGTGCTGAGGAAGTTTGTCACAAAAAGCCCAAGAAAATTCTTAAACAGGGGATATGTTTATATAATCAAATGTGTTAGGAAAGAAAGACTTGTGTAAATATTTAAGACTGACTTTGACGTAGGTTGTTAAAAAAAAAAATTGTTTAGTTTGTAATTTTTCAAAAATACTTCCTTAAATCTCTCATGTTTGAATTTTTGACAATATTATAATGATATGTAATCAGGGTTCCCACTGGTCTGGAAGAACAAAGAAAATCTGGAATTGTCCAAAAATCAGGGAATAGTTCGGGAAAATTGCAATTTTTTTTACAAAAACCAGAAATATACCTGGAAAATAACCAGTCTTAAAATTGTAAGTAACAGTAATCAGTTATTGAGATTAGAGTTAAATAATTCTAACATCTGTAACAATTATTTTTTGTAAAATTTTCACATTTTAGTCCAACTGAAATGTGTTCTTCTTTCATTTAATGTTTTTTTTTTCACACACAAAATCTAATATTTCACATTACAAATAAAAGATTCAAAGCTTTCTAATGAAAATATCATACCGGCCAACTTTCACGCTTTTGGCGTAAAATTTCATTTTTATATTTAAAGTGTATGCTTTCTATATATTCCTTGCATTTATAAACTTAATTTATAATTTTTTTGACCACCACTATTTTTAAAAAATTAAGTATGTATATTAATCTGTAGGGTGACCCGGGGTAATTCACGATCACTCTGTTTATGGGGTAAATAATGATCACCTAAGTTTTATTTTAAAAAAATAATTTTTTTCTAAATTTGAGACATGGACAAGAATGCTTGTACTCTTTACTAAGGTATTACTACTTTTGCTTAATAATAGTTTTTTGTTCAATCTAACAAAATAAGTATCTTTTAAACTGCTTTCTGTGAATGTCTTCTTNTGAGTTACTTTCTTTTTCTTTGATATGAAAATAGTGTAAGCTCTGGTTTAATTGTTTCACATCTACTGTAAACATTATAATTGATTATAGGAAACTATATCAAATGTTGCCCCCTACAGATGGGGTAATTCCTGATCATTGTCATTTCTTTTCATAAATAGTATTAAAATAAGCTAATAAATAGCTATTTGTCTTTCCTTAAGTAACAGTTCATATTTATCAAGTGGAACGACTATAAAATATTTTTTAACTCATTTTAATCACAAAATTTGTTTTTAACCGTATACTAGACAAATGTGTTCCGATTTGTCTTACAAGTTTATAAATTAGCCTAATATAAATATGGTGAGAAATTATAAGCATAAAAAGGATACTAAGCTTCTAGAAAGCAAAATTAGTTCTAGTAATTAAAGTTTCTTAATTAGTAAATTTCTTTTAATGATTGAAAATGAAAATTTCAGTGTGAGAGCTGCTACCAGAGCTGTTGACATACCTCACTTAACTTTACACTCTACCTTAATGAAGTTTTGAAATCCAGTAAAAGTAACCCATGTGAGAACTCTTTCTTATATTCCAGCAGAACATGAGAATGAGTTGACTGCTTGCCTAAAATGTATGGCACGATATAAAGATTTTTGGAAAATTTAAAGTTTTAACCTTTATTTTTGCTTTTTAAATAAATCGTTTTATTAGCTGCTTAAACATATATTTTTGGTTTATTTGTTTGATCTTGATGTCTTATTTGTTAATTACCACTATATAATTATTTTTAAACAGCCCCTTTATGATTGAAACTGGTGATCAGTAGTTATCCCAGAAGTGATTAGGAATTACCCCAGAAAGGATCAAGAGAAGGGGTAATTCCTGGTCACTAAAAATTTAAAATATATTAAATTCTAATTAAATTTTCAAACAAAACAAGGTAGCCTAGGACTCATCTCACATAGCATCAAACTTCCAGTAAATATTATAATTCTATCTTGAATAGTTTTACTAAATAGTTGTTTGCATTTTTTGATCAGGAATTACCCCAGATCACCTTAATACAATCGTGGAAGCCCGCATAAGCTATTTCAAAATGTAATGTATGTTTCTGCATAAAATTGTAATATCAATTCCATTTAACAAATCATCCTCGAAAGGATTAAAAGTTGGCAGATATGAAACAGGGTCTTAATTTACATTGAAATTTATTTGGAAAAGTCAAGGAATTTTTTTCTGAAATAATTGAGTGGAAACCCTGTGAAGTATGTGAATAATTGCATGATCATGACATACTCAAAATCGCAGATACACTTTTCTATTATTTCTTAAGAAGTGAGGGAAAAGGTGCAAAAGTTGAAAAGGGCAAGTTATTTTCAACCATAGTAATCACTGGTACTTTAATCGCAAGAAATATTAAGTAATAAAAAAAAACATTAAAATTTTGCAAGATAGAAGGACTTGAAAATAATGATTTTATGCAACATGCTTGCACTTAAACCAGTGTTAACTTTATGTACTAAAATAAAGGGAATTTGAATTATAAAGAATGCAGTGAGATGAAATAAATCATAAGTGATTTTTAAACTGTTAAAAATTTATTGATAAAGATTAATGATTTTTGATTATGTGCCTAACATTTTCTTTTGATATTTTCAGGTATCTAAAACGGTTGTTGAAAACTTCCTCCAATGTAAGTAGGTTTCATATTTATTATGCCAAAAGTTTTTATTCTCCTTAATTTTCTTTGTGAATGAATTTTAATATCCAGCTTCTATTCCTTTGTGAAATAAAAGCAAAAAAGGTTGCAGAAATTAAAACTGGGTCAGGAAAAACTTGGAATTGTTGGGGAATTTTATTTTAACTCTAAAAAGCAGGGAATATTAAGAAGGAGTTGCATATTTTTACAAAAAAAAAAAAAGAAAAATACAACCTGGAAAATTCCTATATTATAGTCTTAGAATTGTCAATATCAGTAATCAATTATTGAGATTCCAGTTAAATAAGTATAACATCTACTACTATTAATTTATAAAATTCCACTTTTTCGTGTTTCCATGCTCATTCTATTATATGTTTTTGTTTACAAAATCTAATTTTTGACATTATAAATGAAGTTTTCCCTTGAAAAATTGCATGGTATAGATAAAATAGGCTATAGATTTCCATTGAAATATACCAGTTATACCTGGAAAAGTCAGGAATTTTTTTCTTCTGAAATCGAGTGGGAACCTCTGTTAAAACTGAAGAACAATTTTAATTTGAGTAAATTGCATACAATTGGCTGTAGATCCTTATTTAGTTGGTCTTTGTTATTATCAAATTATTATTTTTCCATATATTATTCAATGTTTTGCCTTATATTAAAAGTTTTTTGAATCCTTTAAAAAAAAAAAATTGTGAAAGTTTAAAAGTGGCTTCTGTTAAGAATGCTATAACTGGCCAGTAACATAATGTCCTAATTTTTTCCATATTGTCTGCTTAGACCATATGCAAAAAAGAAATTTTTAAATGTTTCTAATACAAATTATATCTCTGAAATTGGAGATTGATCGTCAGGTCAAAATTATGATCTGTGGATGTATGAATGGGTCTGCCCTATAAATGGGTGTGACAGAAGTTGAATTTTTGCCCCTGGATGGCACTACTGGAAAACAATCACACCCTTTTCCTTAATAGCCTATGACAGCAACAACTTTCTTTAAGAGGCCCTCCTGAACAAACTCTACTGTTGAAAGTGTCAAGATAAATAAGAAGGGAAGAAAAGAAAATTATAAATATGCTCTGAGTCCTCTTTAAAAAAAACAATATTGATGGTGGCAACACCGGTAGCTTTCAAAATCATGTAAAATACAAGACTGTCGTTCATTCACAATTTAAAATGTAAGGCAGTATTTTTTATTCTAATAATTTTCTTTTTCCGATAAAATTATTCCTATAAATTCTGCAACTAAGCATTTTTCAAAAGGTAATTTAATATTAAACATTTGTGAGTTTTGATAAATATCTTCATTTTAGCCTAATTAATTGTAGCATATGTACCACTACAAATATATAAGTCCAATTCACTTAAGACTTGTTAACTCGATTCTATGGTGGGGTACTTTTTCATAGATGAAGGGTGACATTGTCGATTTCTACATTCTCCTACATCAGTGTTTCCCAAAGTGTGGTACTTGTACCCCAGGGGTACGGGAACAGTTTAGAGGGGGTTCGCGTTCTTATGCGAAATATCTTGCAACAAACGGAAATTTCAAAATTTTTTATTTAAAAACGAGGCTAACCATGAAAATCTGTGATGATGTATTTTTCTATGGGCTATTTTTTTTCAGAATTAACAGTTAATAATTAGTGGTGTCAACAGCTAGTTAATAATCAATGGTGTCAACAGCTAGTTAATAATCAATGGTGTCAACAGATTTTTAACTTTTGTGAAATTGTTTTATAGTAAAAAATACGTTAATTTTTATATTAGTGGTACACAGCTTTACGAAAAATTTATAAAGGGTAGGGAAAAGTCATAAGTTTGGGAAACACTGCCCTACATTAATGTCAAGAAAGAAAGAAAGCATTTTAGCATCTGAATCGGTTTTTCATTAGATTAAACTGATAGTTTTTTTAAAAAAAACGTGAAAGATGGTGATTGTGTAGTTTTAAGTGACTTACTCAAAACTATAAATTGCATAATTTTAGTTGAATTCAAAAATCTATTCTGAAAATTATCAAGCACCATTTCCCCTAAAATGAAATGTAATACCTTTATTTTTAGTTGTATCTGAAAGATACGCTGCTATCAAATCACCGTCTATCACCAAAATCTTATTTAAAGCGAAAATAATTGAGAAATTTAAATTGAAAATTTAATTTAAAATCCAAGACAACGAGGGCAGAAGCCTCTTAGGAATTGTCCTTTGAGAAATAAAACAAGTTTAGGCTGGAATCCACGTTTTTAAGCTTTCAGATCGAGGTAACATTAAAATCAATCTTCCTTTCTCATTGTGAGATCTTTGTTCATCAATCTTTATAAAAGAATGTTTTTTTTTCCCCTTGCTAATCACAATAATAAAAGAAAAGATGAGTGCTGGTTATATTTCATTATTTAAAATATTATTTATTTATTTTAACCATGTAGTTCTAAGTTATTTTTTTTAATATTTCTACTTAATTAAATGTGGTAACTTTTATGCCTTATCAAATAAGATCGATTTTTCTTAAAAATACAACCATTTCCTCGCTACTGTTTTTCGTGCCACAAGGTCCTCACGACTTTCGTCAAAATTTGTGTGCATACTTAATTAAAGTTTTAAAATAAAAACGTAAAGTTACTATGCATTGTAAATTTAGGTAAGATTATGTTGAAAGTTAAATATTCATTTTAAAGGCGGAAACAACCAAGTTGATTCACTTTCTTAACTCTGTTCAATGCTTTTTTGATTTCTATTTTAAATTTTATTTAAATTAGTTAAAAACTTCTGATTTCTTATAAATTTTATTTATGTATCTGTTATCTTAAGTTAACTTGATGTGTGCATTTTTTTTTAAAATTTAGCTCTTATATTTTATTTTTCTTTTCACACGAATAATAAATATATTTTTGATACAAAATTTCTTATTTTCATATATTGCAGATATTTTTACCCTTAAAGATGGTGACATTTCTACTGAAAGGTAAAAAAGAAAAATAATTGCTTAATTTCATTTATGTATTATTATGTTCAGGGTGGCCATCCACCTGGAAAACCTTGAAAACCTGAAATTATCAGGGAATTTTTTTTACACTGGAAAAGTCAGGGAAATTTAAATAAAAACCTAGAAAAATCAGGGAATTTTAAAGAAAAGCTGGAATTTTTTTATAGATTTTCTTAATTTAAATTATTTTATGATCCATTATACCAACTTTTTTTAAACTGAAATTTATTGCCAAACAGTTGAAATATCAACTTAGCAATATTTTGCATGTGTCAAAATTTACTCCATTAATCCCTGTTAAACTAGAATGCCACCTAAAACCCCTGATTGCTAAATGAATGGAGAAAGCTTTTTGGAGACAGTTTAGGAAAGGCAAAAATTGTGGTGGGGGTTGAAGAAGGAGTTAAGATATTTGCTTCTGTTTATAAAAGTAGCATTTGTTTCCATTCTAAACCGTGGGTTGAATCCATTTATCGTTTGTTCCGATGCTTTAAGTTTTTTTTCTTTCTTTTGACTAAATGGTTAAGAATGTTTTAGTATTTTTAATTTCATAAAATTCACCACAAACTGGTTGGTCATAATTTAATAGATTTTATGTTATACTCTTTTTCTAAAAGCTTTTGTACACCCATCCAAATCTGTGAATTTTTTTCAGCAAAGCCAATCAAATCACATATTTTCTTACAATCGCGAACAGCAATGTTTGTCAACAAATCGTACAATTTTTAATGCTAATTTGTTTGATTTTATTTTAACAATTTATAACATATTTTAAAAAAAAGGTTCTTTTAAGGATCAACCATATGTTAACATGGTTATATTAACATTTTGTTGGTAAATATTTGATTTTTAATTCAAAATTAAGACTTTTGATTTAAAATGTCCAATTCAAAATTTGACATTGTGTAGTAATAACAATGTCGAAAGTTCGTACTCTTTTTCCAGAGATGATATTTCCTAAACTGTTTCTCCTTTTACTTTAAGAAGCTGGTAAAAATTAGGGAATGTGTAGGAAACATGTTAAATGTTGTATAAACAGAGGATATAAAATTTTTTATTCATATGTGTTTATTAGGAAGGAGAATGAAACTGTTTTTTTGTTCTGCATTGTGCAGGTTTCTAGTTGTATAAGCAAACAAAAAAATTAACTACTCTAAGCTAAAAAATCCTTTTGTTAGATAGGAATTCTTTAAATATTTTAATTTCAAATTAGAAAGGAATAAAATATAAAGAATTTATCTAGTTTTTTTCTATGAGATATGTAATAAGAAATTTAACAATTTTGCCGTTGTGACATTAATTTTTTAATACTGCTTATCGTGTGTGAAAACATTATTTGAACATTTGACTTTAGATATTGGTTCAAAGAAAATATGATCAATGAATTTTACAAAGAGTACTATTTGGATTAAATACAATACAAAATGTAAGTAAATATAAAAAGTTATTCATGCATAATCGCCTGAAATTATTGTTTTTTATTAATTATTTTTTTGTTTAATGAAAATTAGAGATGCGGCAAATATTTGATTAATATTCGGCATTCGGCCTGCTTTCCGAATATTCGGCCAAGTATTTTTTGACAAAGTTTTAATAGATTAAATAGAGTTATCTAAAATAATATTTTTGTTATGCATTATCAGATATAGTCTTTATGCATCTTTGTTAAGTTTTAATATTCATGTGCTTGCAAAATTATGTTGTGGAAGATAAATGAAAAAGCAAAATTTCTGTTTTAAGAATCTAGATTGTTTTCTTTTCTGTTTTGATTATATCACAGCATTTTAACTGAGCATTTTATGATGGATTTTATTCTTTTATTTTTACTTTTTTCTAGTATGGTAGCACAGCTGGTAGCAAAAAAATGCCGCAATTCTCAACCTTAAAGTTATTTTAAGAAATTAGAATGCTTTTTTTTTCTGTCTCTTTTTTGCCTTTTTTTTATTAACTTTTTATCAAAGTTTTTATTATGATACAGTATTTTTTAAAGAGTGTTTCTGAAGAACGTTATTTTGATCACGACTACTTGAAAAAGCGTTAAATTTTCTTCTAAAAATTAAGAACAATTTTTGTTTTCATTTCTATTTAGGTTTTTCTCTTTTAAAAAACTTTGGTTTTTATCAAGAGTTTTATTATGGTGGAGCAATTAAGTGAGTTTCTATTAGACTTATTTCTTTTTTCTACCCTTTGAAAAAAAAATGCAGTATAGTTGGAAAACAGATGTTCCATTTAAAATATGATAGTCCATCTGTTCAGTTTAATTATGATAGATTTTTATTTTTTATGTTTCGCTTTTGTGTAAAATTTTTTGTGGGCATTTTTAAAAGCTTTTCTGGTAGACTTTTTTTTTTTTTTTAAGTTTTATGTTTACTTTTTTTTTTTTGGAAAGTACTATTTTCAGCATTAAAGTTTTGTCTTAAAAATGAAGAGAATATTTTTTGCTATTTCTCTGTTTCTTTTTTATTCAACTTTACAACTTCAGTTTTTTTTTGTAGCTATTAGTTAGTTTTTATTTATCTTAAATATTTCTAATAGGTAACTTTTCTAATTTTTTCTCTTTACTCCACACTAATAATATAGCTAAGTTTTGATAAATTTTCAGAAATGACTAAACTTATTTATGTGTAAAAAATAATATATATTAATGATTTTTTTAAAAAGAAAAATGCTACTATTCGGCCACCAAATATTTGGTATTCAGACCATTTGTTTGGCTGACTATTCGGTATTCAGCAATTTTGCCAAATCACTATTCATTACATCCCTTATGAAAATATGTTAAACAATACTTGTCAAAGTTTTTTTTTTTTTTTGAGTCTCCCTGTATTTGCCATTCGGTGCACTTGGTGTAAAAATTACATTCACATTAAACTTTTTTTTATTCAATCAAATACTAAACATATTATTTTAACATATTATTTTAAATACTAAACATATTATTTTCTCCACATCCAACTTAATTTCACCACATCCAACTTGTACCAAAACATTAAAAATTCAAACAAAAAAAAAAAAAAAATCTTGCTAAGTTAAAATAAATGTACTTTAATTATTTTTTAAATATGATATATTAAAATAATATCATTTTGAATACAATACTTTACAAATTTGATACTTTTGTTGTATGCATCCTATACTTTATGGGGAAAAAAACACGTTAACCTGGAAATTTTAAGATTTTTACCTGGAAAAATCAGGGAAATTTGAAACCTGATTTGAGTGACCACCCTGTATGTTATTGTTATGTGCAAACATTTGTAGTTGTTTCACATTTTTTATTTCTTAGTTAGTCTGCCTGTAAAAGTGATCAGTGCATAAATGAAATTTTGTGAAAGCCGTTTACTGGCATCATTAATGTGGCATTTTAGGATAAATATTCAAATATGGCATATTTTAGGACAGGATAACCTGTTTGATAGGACACTTGGCCCATGTCCTAGTTGTAGTGGGTTCGATCCCCGCCGACTGAAGACTCCCCGTGTAATAAATGGTGACTGATGCACGTTAAATCTGTCAAGTCGCAAAATCCTCCTTTTTCCCAAAACAAATCGATACCTTTGGGTGTACTGATCCAGGAGTTTCCTTGTCTTCTGGATTGGGTTCAAAATTACAAGGCTACGAAGTTGAACATTAGTGGTTGTAAAATATTTAATGTCTCTTTCAGTAATCATAATTTCAAGGTCTGTCTGTAATTATAATTTACTTTAAAGAATTAAATTTTACCTTAGTTTCAGAGAAGCTGAAACTTAAAGGAAAAAAATATTCTTTTACCTCAATTCAGATATGCTTCCATGAATGATATGCTATTTACGTATTTGTATTCTGTATTGCTATTAAGTGATTAAATTAAAAATGGATTGATTCATTTTAAATCTAGATTGCAAGCTTTTTTTTGCTTATGGACTTGTAGTACTATTGATGTAGATTCTCTGAATTTGTTTTCACAATTTGCTCTTCAAAGCTTTCTAAATACTTCAAGAGCAACAGGTATGTACTATTTTGATTTATATTTTCTTAATTTTGTAAATAGAAAGGAACAAATTTTACTGTTATGAAATTTTTCACTTCCTGGTACTAAGCAATATGGAGGATAAATTCCTGTCTCAACCAATGTCTAACTAATGTCAAAAGGAAGTATTTGTACTTTGCATGGAAAAGGTGCCAATATCATTTCAGGGGTCTGTCCAGGGCAAATTTACTACCTTTAATCAGTACCTTCACAAAGTACTTTTAAAAAAGCAAGTTCTAAAATTGTCTCCCCCCCTGCCTTTTAAAATTTTGTTGTGGTATCTTCATTAAAACAATAAAACTGGAGTTAACTACTAGGGTTGCCACAGGCGACTGAAATACAACTATTTTTGGCATGTGGCGACTATGGCAACTTCTTTTGCCTGAAAAAGCTAAAAAAGCAACTATTTTCAGGAAAAGAGAGACTTTTCTGTACTCCTAGCAATGTTTTTTTTAAGTATAAATTGGGTGGAAAATCTGCACCCCACAAGATAGTTTCTAAACACACTAAACTTTTTTTTTCCTTAAAAAATTTTTAATTGCAAATTTGAGTTTTCATTAACAAAACATTAGTCATATTTTTGATGAATTTTTGTTCTTATTTAGCATGGTTCCCACGGTCCTTGAAAGTCCTTGAATTTTTTTTGCTAAATTTTGGTCCTTGAATTCATCTAATACTGCCAGCGGCCCTTTTTATAAAACACCCGCGGATCTTTCTCGTTCTTTCTGTTTTGTTCCCGAGCTCTCTCACATGGTTTTTGGCGCCATCGTTTCTAGCCGGTCCTAGCGTCTTGGTGTCTGGCCAAGCGCGCAGAGCACAGCAGCCAATCAACGCGTCTGAGGCAGGACTCCACTTCATCTTCTGTCGCATATGCTTACATCGTCCTTTTTTCTAATCGAAACTGGAATACTCTCGAATTTTGTACCAATATATACCTTGTAGTTTTCAATAAATTTGCCCTTTTACCATCCACACTTGTCCTTACGTTGGCGTCATTTCGGTTGGCTTCGTATTTGTGTTATGTAGTTTAAACTAGTTATGCCTGGGAAGTGCTATTTTATTACCCAATGGATGGATAATCCAGCTTATAAAGAACATTGTCTTCTTATGTGGTCAAAGGGGATGTGCTTGATGCTGAAATTCTCTGGAGTCTCAAGTGCATCACTAGTAATTATTCATATAACTCCTGTGAAGGGGTTAGTACATTGTTCTCCAAAATGTTTGCTGATGGCTGTATAGCGAAACAATTTTCTTGTGTTGCCACAAAGTGCGCCTATGTGTGCTCCTTTGGATTGGCACCATACTTCAAAGGGATTCTTATAAATGAGCTGAAGAATGTTGATTGCTACACTGTACTCTTTGATGAGACGTTAAACCAGTCTCTACAATCTAAGCAGATGGACATGATGGTAAGGTATATGGGAATTGATAATAAAGTTTGCACTAGGTGTCTTACCTCCCAATTTATGGGTCATGGAACTGCAGAAAATATTTTGTCCTCTTTTTACAAATGCATGAATGATGGTTTAAGGCTCTCTAAAATACTTCAATTATCCATGGATGAACCCTATATCAATTGGAAATTCTATGAGATGCTTCAATGTGAATTAAAGGAGGAATATTCCCACCTGGTCATATCCATTGGCAGTTGTGGATTACACATAATGAATAATGCTTTTAAACATGGTGAAAATGCCACTTCATGGCATATTAATGAAATTCTTTCTTCTCTTTATTGGTTGTTTCAGGACAGCCCTGCAAGGACTTCTGACTTTTTGTCACTGTCTTCACTTAAAAAGATGCCATTAAAGTTTTACAAATGTAGATGGCTCGAAAATATCCCTGCAGTAGAAAGAGCCATTGAAATATGGTCAGATGTTGAATCGTATGTAAAGTGTGTAGACAAGGGGATGTTTAATGTTTTTTTTTTGGTTATAGCAAAAATATAAAACCTTTTCTAAAGACCTACCAGAGTGATGCACCTCTTTTACCATTTTTCTCTGAAGATACACTTAATACAAGCAAGCAGTTAGTTCACTTTTTTTAACGTTTATAAAAAAGATACCATGGAAAATTTTTCAATTGCTGCAGAGCTTTGCAAGTTTGATTTTTCCAATGAAGTAAATTTCAATCTAGTGAATGAGATAACCTTAGGATTTGTTGGGGACAGTTGTGTTTAGCAGCTTTTGAAAAGAAACAGTTTGCTCTCAAAAGATGTGTTTAATGTCCGCATAGAATCCAGAAGTTTTGTGACAAAACTTCTGGAGAAGCTGTTGAATAAATGCCCAATTAATTATTGCTTAGTAAGGAATGTCTCCTGTTTCAATCCAAGAAAAATGGCACTTCAGCCTGAGACTTGTCAAGAGTCTTTTAAAAAAAACTTTTGATGAACTTGAATGAAAAAAAAGTTGTGGATAAAGAATGTGATGAAGTAATTTTTCAATACAAGCATTTTATTGAAACCATTGTGACTTGCAATAAGTATTTTTTTTCTATTTTTTTTTTTACAGAAAATGATAGGGTAGACACCTAGTTTTATCAGTCAGAGCAAGAAGGCTTATGATAAATTATGGAATACTATGAAAGTAGTTTTTACTCTTTCACATGGACAAGCATCCATTGAAAGAGGTTTCTCCTTCAATAAAAAAATTGAAGTCGAGAATATGATACAAGAATCATATATTTCTCAAAGAATCATTAAAGATGCTATAAGATGTTACGGAAACATTCTCAATGTACCCATTACTGATGATATGAGAAGATCAGTGTCTATGGCTCATCAAAGGTATTTAAGTAGTCTAGAGGGAAAACGAAACAATGAGAAAAATGAAGAAAAGAAAGAAGAAGAAGTGGATTACAGTAGTTGTAGAAGAGGTGGATTTTTTGCGATCTAAGAGGGCTTACTTAGAAACTGATGTTACCCAAATGGAGAAGACATATGAAAACCTGACTGAAGAAGCTGAGAGAAAGAAAAACATTGATTTATTCATCAGATGAAATTCTATTAAAAAAGCTATTAACGAAAAAAATCAAGAGCTAAAAGAAATTGATAGCAAACTGAAGTAACAAAAGCATTAAACAAATGTGATTAATTTTTGTTTGCATTGCAATCATGGGTCATTCAAAAAGGTTGGACACTTTAAGTTTCAATTTAATTTCTCTATTTTTTATGGAGTAATTATGTAAGTTTTTATGACTAAAAAAATGTTTCACAGCTAAATACTTATTTTTGTGTTAGAATATTATTAAATAAAGTTAGTTTCACGACCAACTATTGTAGATGACTGTTGGACTTGGATGACATTTTGTTTTGTAAACATTTTTGTTAAAACGCAATGTTTTTATTATATCATTAGAGTGCAATGCATATTATGTCAAATTCATGTGCAATGTTTATTACTTTATCTCAGATTGAAGTGGAATATTTTTGTTAATTAAGAATTTTTGTTAATGAAGTCATATTGTTTGCTTCTTATCTCTTAAGAGACAACACCAAATATTCCATTGTATTGCTTCCTTTCATTACTTTATAAAATAAATAAGCTATATATGGTACATAAATGTGTTTTTTCTAATTTTTATTTTCAGAAAGAATTGTTGCATGTAGAGAAGGTTGTGTAAATTATGGATGAATTAATTTTATAGTTTCAGAAATGATGTTTAATAGAGGAGAGGAGGGGGTTATGGAATACCTAAGATTTAGCTCTCTTGTGCAGCCATTACGTGGAAATACCCAGGATTAAAGAAATCCCCTCTTCACCATTAACACCTCATTACCATTAGTTATAAATTGTGCTCAAAATCATTTTGTGAATTAATATTTAAAACCAGTAGGGTTGTTTTTAAAAATATATAAATGGTAGTCCATAATACATATACTCTCTTCTCTATATATAGGCAAAGCATTTAGGTATTATATTTGAAATTAATTATTGCCACAACAAGCATTGTTGCTTCTAGTAAAATAGAAGAGAATAATTTTTTTAATTGGTCTTGGATTAAGGTCCTTGAAAATTTTGTTGAGGTCCAAGAATTTCAATCTCATCATAGAGTGGGAACCCTGTTTAGGCAACTATTTTCCTAGTTTTTGGCTACTATTTTCTTGTTTTAGGCTACTAAAAGCAACTATTTAGTTCATTTTTTTCTGTGGCAACCCTGAATTACACATTTCGATTTGCAATGGAACCCACCCGTGGTTTGCTGTTATGACGTAGTAGAAGAATTAGCTTCCCACGTGATTTGTAAGAAGAGCACTTTTAATTGCAGTCTTTAAAAATGAAATGACATGACTGTCCCTCTGTAAAGTTTACATGAAGTCGAAATTCAGGCTATTATTTTAAACATTATTCTAACTTTATTCTAACAGACCTTTATTTTTTTATGAAGCATTTTTTTTTCTCTGTGAGACTTGTTTCTGTATGACCCAATGGGAAATGCTCTCATAATGAAAATAACTTTTAGTGCTATTACTGTTGAATGTATGTTTCTATTAAATTCAAGTTGAAATTTAATTATGGACAATGATTTTTATGGATTTTTAAATTTGGATACAATTACAAGCCCAAAATTTTACATTAGCAAAATTGTTTTTGATCATATGGGGAAAATATATATAGAAATTTACCAGTCTTAAATGTGTTTTATTTGTAGGGACAATTTTTGAAATATTTTACCATATTTTTGCTTTGATTTGTTAATACAAGTCTCAATTTTCACAAATTATGTCTAAATTTTCATAAAATAAGTACCTCTTTAAAAAAAACTTAGACAGACCCCTGCATTTATACTGTTGAAGTATTTTAATTTATACTTTACAGTATCAATACTAAACTTTGACTTACGTTTTAGCAAAAATGTCAATGTAACTCATATTTTTCGAATCCTCAGATGAATCTCCACAGAAATAATGAATTAAAAATACGAATATTACGAAGTCTGTAATCCGATTTAACGTAGGTGAAAATAAACAACAATTCTCATTTTCTCTCATGCTCAAAACATGCTTTTCTATTCTTTAAAATTTTACAATGATCTCCAAGTTCAAATATTTGTGCAACCTCAAAATAAATGATTCAGATATGAAAGGGTTATTTCAAAAAAGATAAATCACTTGGAAGGGAAAACCCAGAAAAGACTCATGTTTTGAAGAAGACATGTGGTTTACCAAAAGAGTGATTTCCAGTTCAGGAGAAATTTGTAATTCCTACTGGTTCTAAATCATTTGTATAGAGAGATTACGCATTATGTAATTTTTGATCTTTTAATTTAATTGTTTTTGTGAGCTCTTAAAATATTGGTTTGATATTTTTTGCATGTAGAGTACAAATAATCGAAGTAAATGCAATATTTATTATTTTCTTCCATTGTACAAAATAATTTTGGTTAATGTTGAAATTCGTAACATCGGTGTAACGAATTTTCGTTATTGCATAGCGATTGCTTCGGTCTTTAGGAATTCTCTAAAACGGGATTCTGCGGAATTGGTTGTATTATATTATTATCAATATTGAATTGTGTTTTTGAAAGCCCTATTTATTATTTTGCTTATAATTTAAGTAACTGTGGTAAGCAATAATTCAAACAATTCAGCTTGAATTCTGCTTCTTCAGATAAACAAGAATTTAAGGAATTTACATAGCAACTATAGCTTTTCTGTTATAGAAAAGCAAAATAAAAACATTAAATTTCTATAGCTGTAATATATATATCTGGTTTTTAATTAAATGCAGTTGATGTTTAATAAATATGCTTCTAAAACTTGGACAATGACGGAGGGAAATTAAATCGCAATTTTAGAGAGAAAAATTTTGCTGAGTATACTTGGTGGTATAAGTGTAAACAATAACTGGTGAAGGAGATTAAGCTTTGAACTGTGCAAGATTTATAAACTACCCAATATTATTAAATACATAAAAATATATAGAATGAATTGAATGGCCCACATGATTCAAATGAGTGATGACAATACAATAAAAAAGATACTGCTTTTTAAATCCACTGGAACAAGAAAGTGGGGAAGGCTGCGATTGAGATAAGATGATTCTGTGGAGTCTGATTTTCTTGCAATTAATGAAAAGAATTGGAGATCAAAGATAAATTGGGGAAATCTTCAGAGGAAGGCATTGGCCCACATTGGGCTGTCTGGCCAACTATGATGATGAATGTTTAATAAAGTCTTTGCGAACTGTGCTCGACTAGTCATATTCAACAGCCTAACTTGGAGCAAGGATTGTGTATTTGACGTACCCCATAAATTGATATGAGCATAAGTAATTACTGTAAATGGTATAAAACTCATTGGTATACATAACAGAACCCCACAAATATATTACTTAGTTGTCCACTCCTTAGGCATATTAGTCTGTGAATTAATTTTGCCAAACCCTTCTATCTTCGGCAATAGATTTTGCTTCATGTCATCCAGAATTCCAGATAGCCCATTTAAAATCATTCTTCTGTCTAGATCTTTTTCCATCAGAGCCTAGGTAATTTCTTCTCATAATATCTTAGTATTAAGCATTCATAAAACATCTGCGCTTTGAAATTTCATATTCAATTTTTTTTCTTTGACTCTTTAAAAAAAAAATTCTCATGACATATAATAGCCTATATTTAAAATTTCTATAGGTAATAAAAATGAATTTTCTTTTCTACGTAAGTTTTATTGCATAATAAATTTAATACTTTGTGTTTGACATTAAACTTTATATATCATTAAAATATCAATAATAATATTAATATAGCAATATATAAATGTGATTATTAGGTTTTTCACAGTTATCGATGCATATTTTTTATCACAGGGTTTTGGGCCGGGATAGCCTGGTTGGTAGGGTAATGGGCCCATGTCCAAGAGGTTGTGGGTTCAATCCCCGCCAACCGGACTCTTCCCGTGTAGTAAATGGTGACTGATGCACGTTAAATCTGTTGGGTCACAAAGTCCTCCATGTTCCCATAGCAAATCATACCTCTTAGGGTATTGATCCAGGAGTTTCCTTGTCTTCTGGATTGGTTCAAAATTACAAGGATACAGAGTTGAACATTGGTAGTTGTAAACCCAAAATTGGGTTGGCTGTTTAATGATGGTTATAAATAAAATCACAGGGTTTTATCAGTTATTTAAATAATCAAAAACTGACTCATGTCAAAAATTTGCCAGCCTATATTATATCTATCTGTTATATTACACCCATGTTTTTTTCTTCTTATTGTTTATATTGATTCTTTTTTTTCATTAATAGAAATTGAAGCTTTCATTATTCAGAAGAATTGGAAAAATCAAACAAATCCCTTTCATTTATTGCCTGTCATAGAAAAGGTAAACATTTTCATTTGTTATGTAAATGAAAAAGGTGATTTTATTCTTTGTTTCTTGCTTTCTAAACCGTTACTGTATAGAATCATAAAATAATTTTTTATGCATTAAGCTAATAATATCATCAAAGTCTTTTTAATTTCAAATAACTAAACGTTAGAAGAAACTTTCAAACTAACTGAATTAAACTGAAACTTTTGTATAACTAAAGTTTTTAAACTTCTCCCTTTTTGTGTAAAATGACTGAAATTTTTTTATTTAACTGAAGAAACGTCAAAATCACCATCCCATCAATTGCTGCTTTGTCATGTTCTTTAATTTTTTAATGGGTGCAGGTGGGGGGGGGGAAGCTCTGACATTCGAAATCATGCATAAAAACTATTATAAAATTACTGATTAATTATCATAATGATATGCTTCTTACACAAACAACAATCTAATTTATCGAGGTTTTCTTTTACGTATTAGAAATTTAATAATAGTGTTCTGAACATTTTTAGTAGTATTTTATTAAGGACATTTAATATTAAATATTGAATAATTGCTTCTAGTTCTTGTTCATTTATAATAGTTTAGTATAGGGATACCTAACCTGTGGCCCGCGGGAACTTCTGAGCGCAATAAAAAGATTTTTTTTAACATAATAGACTTTCTTGAATCCAAATTTATATTACTCTATAAAGTGCACATATTTTTTGCACTTTCATTCTGTAAGGTTTTTGGTTAGAATTTATACCCCCTTCCAATATTTATGTATATATATATATTTATGATAAATTAATTATTGTAAAAAATGGAAACGTTTTTTTAGTTTAAAATAAATTTCAAATAATTAAAAGTATTTAATATCCTGCAAATATGTTATTAAGTTTTCTGATAAAAATATTTAGTGCTTAGAACACTTATGTTTTTATCAAAATTATCATATTTGCTGCGAACATGACTAAATATGTGTACAGCCCATCGTTAATCTACCTGCTGTGCAAGTGGCCCTTCACTGAAGCTGGTTGTGCACGCCTAGTTTTGATGCATAAAAATTTTATTTGATCTTCAAATAATTTTTTTAGTTTTATTGAATAATTTTTAAGTTACAAATTCAGTGAAGAAAGTAATTAAATTGGAATAAATATTGCCTCTACTGGTTAAAGAGACAAAAATGTTTGTGTGTGAATATAAATTGTATGCATCAAACCCTCTCTTTATTTTCTCTATTTATTATGTATATTACCCTGTGATAATTCTTTTCAGTACTAATAACTTTCTGAAAGACATTTTTGATAGCAAATATATATGTTATTATTTTAAAGTAACAGAAGGGCTTTCTGATTACAAAAAAGCCTTCATGTATAGAATAAATAGAACAGTATATAATTCTTCTCATTATAAATGTAAAATTTTTTTTTTGAAACCTAAATATAAAAGAACATATATTCTGATATTATTGGCGATATTCTCCTGCTCTGGAGAATATTTGTATAGTTAAAATGTTTTAAATTTTTGCTATTTGGAAATTACTTTTTATAGTGTCAATCTAAAATTCTACCTAAAGCCAGTCATCGCTGAATATTTTTATTCTCAAAAGAAAGTAGAGAAGAAAAAAAATCACGAACATTCATTCCACCTCCGATATCAGAGAAAGGCATTTTTTGAATATAATTCTGTAGAAAGTGGATAAAAGTTCTACAGGAAAAAAATATTTCGAAAATTCTGCAGATAAAAAAAAAAACTCAAACTTCTTTGCTTCCCAATAAAAATCTTTCTCTAAGAACTCTGTTATCTTCTACAAGAATGTCGCCAAGGGGATGAATTACAGTCCAAATTTTTATTACTCAAACATGTGTAACTTGAAGTTCGTGTAAGTGCTTTTTATCGAAACTCTGGCAAAAATTCCAGTTTTAACATTGAATTTTTTTTCCAATTACACGAAGTTCGATACGTTTATTTTATTTTTTGATAATTCAAAGAAACTTGTGTTTCCCAAACTACAATTCTAATCTAAAAATCGTTTTTTTTTTTTTAATAAAAAAATAAATCTTAACAGCCTATAATAACTTTCTAAATTCGAAAAAGCTAACCCAGCTAGGAGCACAGGTGTCAAAATAAAACCAACAACTTTGTAAGGAAAACTTATCTAAATTTCTCTTCATCATTATTATTATCTGCTGCATTTTGCAAGATATTCTCATTTCAGGCTTCATTTTACACCCTCTGAAATCGAACAGAAAAATCTATCTTTTTATGTTGGCTGATGTAATAAAAAAAAAGTTCTTTGTCAGAAACAAGTTATTTTATCATGATCATGTAAAGTCTTTGAAAATTATTTTGCATTTTGTTAATGTGCATAGTGCTTAAAAATATTCTTTTAGTGCTTAAAATGTGCTTATTTTTGGTTAAAAGATTTGGCTTTGCACCCTGTAAGAGGAACTGTTTGACTCTCTTTCTTTCTCTTTTGTTTGATATGTGAGAAATGATGCACTGAGTTCTAGATATTAAAAGATTGTTATAACCATTGATCACATGTATCAATATAACATATGTTTTGTTAAGGAATTCTACAGGGTGTCCACCCACCTGGAAAACTTTGAAAACCTGGAATTATTAGGGAATTTTTTTACTCTGGAAAAATCAGGGAAATTTGGATAAAAACCTAGAAAAATCAGGGAATTTTAAAGAAGAGCTGGAAATTTTTTCTTGAATATTTTTTTAATTTAAATTATTTACTGATTTTCTAAATTTAAATGATTTCATCCATTATACTCAGTTTTTTTAGACTGAAATATATCGCCAAACAGTTGAAATATCATCAATTTAGCGATCAGGGTTCCTGCGGTCCTTAAAAACTGCTTAGTTGTAAATTTTTAAAATAAGGGACCTTAAAAGTGCTTGATTTTGATACAAGGTTTTTAAAAGTCCTTAATTGTTAAGCATCACAGTTGATAGGAACAATTTTTCAGTTCAATTTTCAAAACAAAATGTTGTCCTTTTATCGCTTATAATTAGACCATGCATCCAGGGTAAAGCATTTTAGAGAGACAAAAATTCATGACTGTGGGGGGCTACAGGCAAAGGGAAGAAAACATGTCCTTTCATTAATATATTGGTTCTTTTATTATTGTATTCTGCCTTTTGCTTAGAATGCTTTCTGCCTTTTGCTGTGCATGTAAGAGATAGTGCTTTTTTTTGGGGGGGGGGGCAGTTTTAAGGTACCGAAGTAGAAGACCCACACTAACCTTCAAAATTCAAGAAATTCTGTTCTACTGGTAATGCATCTGTTTATAGGAATTCAGCAAAACACTAAGAAAATAAGTATCAAAAAAATTTTGAACTAGAATGCATAACGAAAACTATTTCCTAAAATCATGAAGAATTAAATAAATTTGTATAATATTTCAATATGTAATAAGTAACTTTAAATTTATAGAAAGCAGTAACATTTTTAAATTCATGATTGTACTAAAAATTAAAAAGATCTGTAAGAAACAGGATTTGAAAAATCCATGCCCACCTAGGTTTTTCATTAAAAAAATGGGATTTTTTAGATTTTTGATGAAAACATCAAGTTTTTTCAAAAATATTTAAAAAAAATTTCTTGAGTACTTAATAAGAAAGCATGATTTGCTGCTAACGAGAAAGTTAAATATTTGGTAACTATTTATAATTTGTTTTGCAATGTAATTTTTTTTTAAATTTTTAGATTGTTACGCCATTATTTTTATTTCTTAAGGATAAGCAGATTGTTACATAAAAGCTTAAATCTACTCAATTAAAAGATTCCTAGATTTTATAATCTTTTTATTCAGTTAACATTTCAACTTAATATACTGTTTTTAATTTTTATTCAAATTTTGTTTGCTTTGAAATCAGTTCATGTTTTTCGCCAGAATGTTTAGTAAGATTAATGCTAATTCCTAATGATAGGTTTGCTGGAAATAATTTTGTGTAAAGTTTATCATAAAAGTAAATATAACACATTTCCTGGTCTAGTAGCAAAATATAAAAACTTTTAATAATTTTTGCAATGTTTTTGTCAAATTTCTTTATTTACTCTTTTTAATATACATGAAAAAAATTGCAAATCTTAATTTCTGCACTTAATTTTACTATTCAATCTTGATGAAATCATTAAAAGTTGAATACAGATTAGTTTCATAGATGATGTTAACTTTTAACAATCTTAAAATGTTTTTAAAAAACCCGACCCGTGTTCGCAAAAATTTCCTTGGGGAGCCCTGTTTATTTATACAATTATATCAATGCTTACGTTATAATAAAATTGTTAATTGTTATTTTTTTTTTTTTTAAGAAAGGTAAACAATTGACACTGTCACTGGTAGTATATGTATATTCGAAGATAAACAATCGTACCATTTTTAAAGTACTTAATGTTTCAAAAAAGTACTTAATTTTTTTAAAAAAAGGTCCTTAAAAGTGCTTAATTTTTGCTTTGTTAAAAGAGTAGGAACCCTGGCAATACTTCGCTTGCATCAAAATTTGCTCCATCATAACCCTGTTAAACTAGAATGCCACATAAAATTCTCCCATGGTTGCTAAATGAATGTACAAACCTTTGATCTCTATGAAGACTGTGCAATTTAGGAAAGGCAAAGATTTTAGTGGATATTTGCTTTTGTTTTTAAATTCTGTCCGTGTGCTGAATCCATTTATGGCTCAAGATTGTTCTGATTCTTTGGTGGTAATTCTTTTCTATTTTGACAAAATGATTCAAAATATTTTTGTATTTTTAACTTTATAAAATTCTCCAAAAATTAGTTGCTTATGATTTAATAATAATAGATTTCATATTGCACTCTTTTGCTGAACGCTTTCATACTCCCATTCAAAGAAATATTTAAGTTATTTTTTCTCAGCAAACGAAGGCAATCACACATTTTTTAACAACCGCAAACAGCAATGTTTGTCGACAAATTTTTGCATTAATGCTAATTATTTCTATGTCATTTTACCCTTTTCTAACATATTTTAATTTTATAAAAAGTTTTTTAAGAACTTACTGTATATTAATATTTAATTTTTGCTGTTTTGTTGGTAAATATTTGATTTTTGATTTAAAATTTAAATTGTATAGTTATCACTTTTGAAAGTTCGTAAATGTTGCTTGCTTTCCAGGGATGATATTTCCAAAAGTTTTCCTCCTTTTACCCTAAAAATACTGACTAAGAGTAAAAAATGTGTAGGAAACATTTTAAATGATGTATAAATATAAAATATATATATAAAAAAAATTTCAGATGTGTTTAATAGAAAGAAGGAAAACGAAGCATAGTGTTTTAGTTCTGTGCTGTATGAGATTCTAGTTGTTAAAACTAAAACAATTTACTGTACTAAACTGAAAACTATGTCTTTAGATTGGAATTTTTTAAATATTTTAATTTCAAAGAAGAGAAAAAAAGTATAAAATTTAAAGAATTTTATCTATTTTTTTTTCTACAAAGTATACAACAAAGATTAGACAATTTTACATTTGTAACATTTATTTTTGTATACTGAATCCCTTAAAATAATAATGCTAATTCAAAACAACATTATTTAAAAATTTTACTAAAGATATTGGTTTAAAGAAAATATGATCAATGAATTTTATTAAAAGCACTGTTAAGATAAAATACAGTTTACAGTACACCTTTATATTGAAAAGTAAATACAGTGACTCAGAAAAGTGTTGGTACACTTATGACTTTCAATGAAGTAAGACTATCCATTAATTTTAATGAATATTTCAGAATGGACATTTAATTATAAAAAAGTATGCTATATTCTTATCAAAACTGTAGGGAATATCTTAAAAACAAAGCAAAGGTTTATTTTTAAAAAATCAATCATCAAAAAGTAACAGAAACTTTATTGCACAAAAGTCATCGTACACTTTCAAAGAAATATCTGCCTATTACCTAGTAAATATTCTAATATTTCTAATTAGTAATATTTAGTACTTTCCTTTTGCATCTACAATTGCTTTTATAAGTTTTTTTTTTTTAAATAAATGTAACTAGTTTTTTTTTGTCGTGGGAAATTTAAATAGAATATTTTTTATTAAATTTTACAGAAACTTTTACAGCTCTCAATTGTGAATTTATGAATTTTTCCACAAATTTTATAATTTTAATGTCTGATATGAAGTCCTTCCTTTAAGCATTTTATCACATATTGCACAGTGCAATAGGACACAATCAACTAATTTAACAATATTCATTACTGATTTACCTCTTATGATGACAAATCCTAAACTTTCGAATTTTGTCTATTGTTTTATTATGATCACGAGCTGTTTTTAAATGATAAAGGAAAATATTACTGTGTTAGCATGCAAAAATTAAAATATAGTTTTACTTTCATAAGTTTGATACTAAATTCTAGATAAATAAATAAAAAATTAAATGAAAAATAATTAAGTAAAAAAATTTAATTAATAGACAATTTTAATTCTGCAATCCGAAAACATTTAAACTTACTTGTGGGGTAAACTTTTTGTTACTATTTGCTTATTGATATCTTAAAAGTAAACTTTTGCTTTGTTTTTAAAATATCCTATGCAGTTTTGATAAGAATAGATTATACATCTTATTATCAAATACCATTCTGAAATATTTATTTTAATTTGTGAACTTTTATTTCCTATTTCAATAAAAGTTATAAGTGAACGAACACTTTTGGGAGCCACTGTAATTATAAAAATTTGTTGATATATAATCAGCTGGAATTATTTTTCCTTTGCTTAATGAATATATATTGAACAATACTTATCCATGGTTTTATTAGTCATTATGTTTTTGCCTTTTGGTAGATAGATTTTTTGAGCAAAAACTACTTAAAGTAACACATTAAAAATTTTGTATTGTAAGTAAAAAATATATTCTACTAGCTAAACATGTTATTTACTCCACATGTCTTTATTTTTTAAAAATTAATTTTGTACCAAAACATTAAAAAATAAAAACAAAATCTTGCCAAATTGTCAAAATAAATTATTTTTTCGTGATATGTTAAAAAATGACGTTTTCAGTAAAATATTTTATAATATAGACGCTTTTCTTGTAATTATCCTGCATTTTATAAGGAATAAACAGACCTGGAATTTTTAAGATTTTTACCTGGAAAAATCAGGGAAATTTGATTTGAGTGGCCACCCTGTTCTGGTTTTTGCTTCAGTTACATATTGGTTTAATACATCTGTATTCGTTTAAAGTAAAACAAATATTGAGCATCAGTGTAAATGTGTCATTGAATTAAAACTTTACTACAGCTTAACAATGTGGGTAACGAGTAAAGTACAATTTTTAAAAAACCTCAAGTTTCATCATGAAATAAGAAATATTTTACTATACATTGTGAAGCCCATCTTAAAATAACTAAATTTTCAACCCATCTAGCTTGTTTTCATTCCATCGAAACTTTAGCTTATCACCCTAGTTGTTATAAAAAACTTAAAGTTAGCTTATTCTATTTAGTTTTTGATAAAATGAGTTTTTAATTAGTTTAATTTTTGGTTACTCAATGTTTTTGACTTCTGATGGCGCTTTGAGTTTGCTTCATTTGATGATGCCCAAAACAATTTACTTTGATAAAATATTCGCAAGTATGTATTTTAAAAACATTCAAAATATATTAATTTTTTTTATTTTACTTTATAAAGTTAAGTAATTTTATTTAATTAATTATAATTTTAACGGAACATTTTTAGATGATTTCTTTATGTAGTACATGAATACAAAATAATTAATTTCTAAGGTGGAAATTACTTATTACCATGTTATATACAAATTGATTTATTTTACCCTGATATATCATTGATAAAAATTAAGGATAAAATAGAAAGTATTTTTTAAAAATATATAGTTATTTGTTGAATTTGTTTGTTGAAGAAATGAAATAGATTTTAAAAAAAAGCTTATTCAAATTTATTTCCATAGTTTTCTTATAATGTCTGTAGATTCTGTGCATATTCATACTTAATGGTCATTTGATATCATTGCAGTTTATAGAAACTCTGAAGCATGATGAAATTAAGTTCACTCTAATGCAATCTCTTTTTAATGATGATAACAACTGGAGGAATTTTTCCGTTATCATTTCTGCCCTCTCTCGATCTACTGAAGACAAATCATCACTGATTACAGGTTATTGAAAAAGTCATTTTCTTTAATTGAAAATTTTTTTTTTTTTGTCAATCTATGTCATTTAATTTAATTTGATTTTTTTTTATATATACATAGTGCCTAGCATTTTTAAAACGTGCTAACTTTAGATTTTCGTTTTTTAAAATCTCTTTAAGGTGCTTTCTTTCATGGGGTGTTTTTTAGTCGAAAAGGGAATGTCGATTTTCTTGGTGTATTATGTAAAAGCGTGCTTTTCCCATTGTTCTATTCAGCATTTTCTAAGTTAGGTTCTGTGAGCACTCTCATGTGTAACTCTGCTTTGCAAAAGACATTCTAAATTTTAAGCTTCCACCCTCTGATATTGAACCAAAAAATATCGTTATAATGGCTAATATAATCAAGAAAATGTTCTTTTTTAGTAACTAGTAGTTATTTTATCATAATCATGTAAAGTCGTTGAAAATTATTTTGCATTTTGTTAATGTATATAGTGCTTAAAAAGTACTTAAAAGGTGCTCCTTTTTTTATGAAAGATTTGGCTGTGCACCCTGATTTATATATAATTCATTCATTTGTAGTTATTTTCTTATTATTTGTTTTTCAACGGCAATTATTAATTTTCCTACTTCTTGCAATTTTTAAAATTCATTTTCTTGTGTTTTAATGATTGCATTGCACTTGCCACCATATTTAATATCAATAATCACTTGGACTTGACATTGGGAGAGACATTTTTAATAGTAGCAAATCTATATGTTGCTAATTTAAAGAAACAAAAGCGCTTTCTGTTTACAAAAGAAGCCTTCATATATAGTATATATAATTTTACGAACAGTATATATATATTTTTTAATTATAAATGTAAGTATTTTTTTAAAAATCTAATTATAAAAGAATACATATTCTAATAGTATAGGCAATATTCTCCTGTTCTTAAAAAATATCCGGATTGTTAACCTTTTTTAAATTTTCGCTATTTGGAAATTTCTTTTTATAATATCAATCTGAAATTCTAGCTAAAGCCAATTATTGCAGAATTTTTTTATTCTTAAAATAAAGTTGTGAAAAAAAGTCATTAGCATTTCGTTTCATCTCCAATATGCGAGGAAGGCATTATCTGAATATGATTCTGTAGAAAGGGGAGAAGAAAAATTCTGTAGAAAAAGAAATATTTTGAAAAATTCTGCGGGAACTCAGTAATGTTCTGCAACAATGTCACCTTGTCGCCACGTTTCTGCCACGGGGAACTCAACACATGATAGGAAACAGATTTCTGTACCAGGGATGATTGTGACACAAGGTGAAAACATCTGAAAATTTTCTGTGATATAACTCAATAACAAGATACAAATTTCACTTTTGATCTTATTTTTTGAACTAAGATCTATAATAACACTTTTTATATTTTTTACACTATGGAATCACCCTTTTATACTTACTAATTTTGGAAAAAACTTAGTACTTACATGAATCGCTATATTGAATTTTAAAATTGCGTGAATATGAATTGCGATATTGGATTTTAAATTTGCATGAATATGAATCACTATTTTGGTTTTAAAAACGTGTAAATACAAATTGTGATATTGGATTTTTATATGATGTGAATACGAATCACGATGTATGGTTCTTAAATCATTTGAATATGATTCACAATAAGTAACTATATTTGGGATAATACGAAAATCTATGCTTGATATTAAAATCGTGTGATTATGATTCGCGATATTAGCAGATTCTGGCGTAGTTTCAAATATTAAAAACTGTTAAATTGCGACAAACCAAAACAAAGCAAAAAATCTAAATTACGGAAGAGCCGCTTGTATGAAAACATCCTAATTCGATTTAGCGAAGATTTCGAAATTTAAATGTGGAATTTAATTCCTACTTTAAGTTTTAGATTAAGGTGAAAATTTCGTCTGATTATAAGTTTTGATTTGCGGTGGTCTATGAATAATAGTTACGCGAAATTCTACGAAAAAATCACATGCACTGCTCCTAGTTTACCTAGTGGGCCTGGAAGATTGATACGAAAGGCCCAGAATTACACCTGAAATACAACCACCCCTGCTGTACACTACAGGCTTGTTTTTTTCTCTTCAATTTAGTTTTAAAAACACACACTAGATGGCATTGCTCAGAACAAATCCCATATTGATTTTCTTTTAAGACAGTGTTTAAAACTATCAAAAAGTGTCCTTTTAAAGTTAAATCCATAAATATGTTTCAATGAACTCAACTGAAATGTGTGCACCTAAACGGGAGATAAGTTAACTTATTTTCGTTAATAAGAGGGACAGAGGTATAGCAAAGAAATCCTTTGTAAATTGCAAAAAATGCCTTTTTAAAAATGTAAAAATCAATTCTGCAAAGAAACATTTTAAGATTTGTCTATTTTTGCTGCTGACAAGAGTTTCTAAGATTACCTCTCCTATGACAATACCTTAAAAGCTTTGTTCTCTTTTTTTTTTTTGTATTAAAATTTGTCTAATGCATCTAATTAGCTTAACATTTGAACCATATCCAACCTCAAAACACTCATCCTTCCAAAACATATTTACATAAAGATTGTGAAAGAAAAATAAAGATTGGCCGAGGCATAATTTTATGAGACATAATTTTATAAGACAATTTTAGGAGAAATAGGCATAATTTTATGAGACAAAACTTTGCATGGACAATAATAATGCTTAAAGAAAATGGCACAAAAATAAAAATTAGCATTCATTTCATGGTGTTTTGTTTAGATGGAAGATTTTGTATAGAAATTGTGACATGAAAATGGATAAATGTTAGTTATAAAATATACAAAATATTTTTTTAAAATATATATACTTTTCAAAAAGTTTACAAAAATATTTTTATAAAATATGTTCATGATTAATTTCCTTAAAAATAAATTACAAATATTGAATGAATTACAATAGTAAAATTTATGTCAAGTCTTGATGGAACTAATTCAATTTAAATATCAAACAAAGCTAAAATTGTTGTAGGATTAGCTCTCTTATGAAAATACCTTGGAAGTTTTGTTCTCTTTTTGTGTATTAAGATTTGTCTAATACAGTTAATTAACTTAGTTTTAACATTTGGAACATATCCAACTCCAAACCTCGAAACACTCATCATTTCAAAAAATATTAACATAAAAGTTTTAACATTTGGAACATATCCAACTCCAAACCTCAAAACACTCATCATTTCAAAAAATATTAACATAAAAAATGTGAAAGTGAAGCAAAAATTGGCCATTATCTTGACGAAGTTTTAGAGCCAAGGTAGTTTTAGATTTCTGGAAAATAGGCATAATTTTATAAGACAAAACTTTGCATGGACAATAATCTTGCATAAAGAAAATGGTGCAAAAATGAAAATGGTTTATTATAAAATGTACGAAATATTTTTTATAAAATATGTTCACGATTTATTTCCTTAAAAATGAATTAAAATTGCAATAGTAAAATTTGTGGCAAGTCTTGATGAAACTAATTCAATTTAAATACCTTAATGGTTCATGATGCTTTGATGATTCATAAAATTGATGTAATCGAAAGATAGGAGTACAGTAAAACCTATGTAAATTGACCACTTATAAGGGTCAATTTTGACAATGGTCAAGTTATGGAAAGAGCGAGTCATTGTTTTTTTATTATATCATGTTATTTTTATATATGTACGAATAATGTATGTAATGCAATGTTATGTAACTCAATAGTTTTCCTATTTTTTCTACTCACTAAGAGCTTTAAGTTAGCCCTTAATTCTGTTACCAATTCAATGAATTTCTGTTATTTACTATAATAGCATTAAAAATTTCTTAGAAAGGTTTTTTCTTCTTGGTCAACTTATGAAGGTTTTACAATGGCAGTCAATTATACTCTTTGACAAATTGGAATTAATTTTGTTGTCAACATACATAATTGATGATCTGGTTACGAAGGTTTTGTTGTGTACAGGGTATTTGCACACCTGGAAAGTCACAGATTTCGGTATTGAACAAAATTTGTCATGAAATGTCATGATTTTAACTATTTTTTTTTTTTGAAAAAAATCATATAAAATCAGGTTAAAATTAGGTTACTGAAAAATCTAATTTTTAGAATGGAACTTACCCTGCCCCTCCCAGTTTAACAGTGTTCTGATGCTCCGAATATCTAAATTAGTAGCAAAATCCCCACTCATAGTCGTATTCTATTAAAATATGTTTTTGTCATGTTCTTTAAAAATTATTGTGTTCTTTCAAAAAATGAGCATCATTTCCAAAGTGGATTATATTTTAAACTTCTGTAATTTCAGAATTTTTTTATTCATTTATTATTTATTTTCTTATTTTATCAATTTAAAATTCTAGTTTAGGCTTTTTATATTACACTTATTTTAAAGAAGAAATAAAACAGCTCTAAAAAGCCTCATATATCTCGCAGTATTTAGTTATTTGTTTTTGTATATTTTTCAGCTATTTTATTACTTCAAGTCTTTCTTTACTCTGTGTTTTAAGTTTAAAATCAATAAATATGAAGATGCAGAGTATAACAGTTTTGATTATACCTATCATTTCAATTAATGCTATTATAATGCTTTTTTAAATTTATTGTTGTGTTTGTGTGGAGAAAATAGTAAGTCATGAAAATTTCTTGGAATTATTCATGAAAAGTCAGGTGGTGAACTTTGAAGAGTGATTAACTTGACAGGTTTAACAAAATGAACATGCAATTAGGAACTGTAATCATGCGCATATAATGTTATTATAAATATCAGCATCACTATTATTCTTATGCAATGTTGTATAACATCCAGGGAATAAGTTTTTAACATACATTTTAAATCCACAGAAATGATTACAATTTTACTGAAAGATGGGTTTGAGCATATTCACCAAAAAAGCTTGCAGAGGGCTTTGCTGATTGGAAGATTAATCACATTAATTAAAAATGATTCTTTTGCTGCTTCTTATATATCGTGGTTTCAGGTAGAAATATTATGTTATTTTTTCTCCTTATTTTCTTTAATCATTTTAAAATTTCCTTAATTTCTTCATTCATTTAATTTCTTTCTCTTTAACCGTTTTCCCGATTATCCCGAGTAAACTAGAGGATGTTCATATTGTAAATATTTATTATCCCAAGAAAACTCAGGCATTGCAGAATTTGTCAGTTTGTTTTATCACGTTTTTACTTGACTGGGAGCAAACAAAACACAATCTGCTGTGCAGGGTTCATCATTTTTTTTTATTTTAATCAGATTTTTTTATTTAAATCAGATTTTTTTTTATTTAAATATGATTTTTTTATTTTAATACACTGTAAGTACACATTTATGATTTAAAAAAACTTTATAAATGTTTAATTCAAAATTAAACTAATATTAAAACTATTTTATAACAATATTTTAGAAGCTCTAACTATCTAAAACAATTTTTCATTATAATACATAGCTTTGAATGCATAGCAACCGAATTAAACCCTATTTTTGGTATATAAGGATAATTTCTTTTTAAGATAACCTCAAGTTTTTCAAGTATACATTTTCCACTAATAAATATAATGTAGATTTTAATTGCATACTTTTTCAATCAAAAGGTAGGATTTTAACAACATTAAATGTTTACGTTAATCTGTACTTTTAATCTCAAGCATCAAAAGATTTTTTAAAATGTAATTTCAAATGTGTTGGAATTTAACACGCATCAAGAAATATAGTAATTTCGTTAACTAAAACTAATTAATGCAGCAATTTATTTTTAAAAAATTTAAAACTAAATAAGGAAAATAATAAAAGTATCATTAATTTAAAACACTGTTTTTTAACTTTTTAAATCAATATATGTACGTAAAATCAGTTGATTTAAATCAAGCTGATTTAAATCGACAAACCTTGCTGCTGTGTTTGGAAATTTGCTGTTGGATTGTAGGACTGTACAATCTGTGCGGTTGCATATACAATGGTTGCTGAATTTACATAGAAAAAAAAAAAGAATAAACAAAAACTGGCGTATCACTTCACTAGTGTTTGGAAATTATCACTTTGTGTTGTTCATTGTTTTAAAAACTATCATTCAAAGAATAATATTTAACTTTTTTAATTGACCGAGATAACTCGGTATGGTAAACTGATGGTGAATTAAATAGTTTTTACACATAAAAAATTTTAAAAATTCAACTTGAAACTTTTGTATGTTTTGCTTTAGTTCCTTGTATTTATTAATGAAATATAAAAAAAATATGTTAATTTTTTGCATTTGTTTTCAAAAAAACTGGTGGGGGAAGCAGTTAATTTCTTTAATCATCTAAATTTTCAAGCTGAGTAATTTTAGCTAACGATAAAATTATTATTTTGGTTTTTAGACAAATATTGGAAGTAATCTTCAAGGAAGAAATCCTGAAGTTGTTTCAGTTCTACTACAAGTTCTTTCAGATTTACTACCTTATGAAGAAAACATTGATTTTATTAAGGTACATTTTTCATTCTGTACAATAAATCTTACTATTTATAATCTATTTATTCTATATTATAGTCTATTCTATTTATAATCTTTCTAATCAAATTCTATATATTAATCAACATGAAATATTAAATAATGATTCAGAAATCTAATGGAAATTAATAAAGAAGCAATGGACTTAAAAATTAATAATTAAAAAAATAATTTTTAATAAAACATTTATTTACTTAATGTAATATTTACAAAAAAAATAACAACGCAGTTCATTTTTTAACACAGTTCATTTCTGCTCACTTTCTGCAAAAAGTTTCTCATTGTTTCAAATGCTTTGGGGCCTTCCACGAATGCCGCCACTGGTTGCAATCACTTTTTTTGTCTTATCAATTTCATTTTCTTTAACTTTTTGACATTTTAAATTTCAACATTTTCATCAACTATTTTTCTTCTCAATATAAAATAACTTGGATGATATATATATATATATATCTGTGTGTGTAACACAAAAAGCTTCTATTAATCTTTTTATGTTATCCTAATTAAGGCCTTATGTTATCCTAAGTGAGGGGGCACCCTTTAAGACAGGTTTCAGCTCTGGTCAGCAAGAGACTGGTATTCTATTGTGATAGTCCTAGAGTGAAGAGCAGCTATTCTTGTTTCCATAGCAGCAGACGGCCTCAGACTTACCATATGAATGTTGGATGAACTCTTTCTATTTTATGACAAGGATTTCTTACCCATTTATTTATAACTTCCTAAAACTATCCCAGCCCTTCTCTTGGTGCTATTCAGTTTCTAGATTTAGCTCAACTGAGGTGAACTCACTACCAGTGATTTCATTTCTCCTTTTTTTCCTTCTCGTATGGTTTGTCTTCCACAACCACAAAATGCTGATATCCTTTTTTTTTTGGTTCCTCCCGAGTCATATAGCAGCATTTAATCGTTTAATCAAGATTATAAAAAAAAAATAATGATTATGCTTGCTACAGTATAACTGATTTCAGGTTTTCTGCATCTGCAAAATACGACAGGAAAAAAAAAATATATTGTCTGAAAGGCCTCACTATGCTGTAAGAAGTATTGCTGCATGAATGATTCCATTTTTTTGTTGCAACTAACTCAAGGTTGCCTCTCCACAGGGAGAATAAGGAAAACCTGGAAAATACAGGGAATTTAAAAATCATCTGAAATAGCAAGAAAAATGCAGGGAATTTCAAATTTTCTCCTTACAAACTGTGAAAAAGCAGGGAATTTTTAAAAAATGCAGACCACTCAAAGTGATTTGTGCTTTGAGAGGGGTATATAAAGGTGATAGCTCAGCTATATTTAATTATTTAATTTATTATAGCATTATTTCTTTTATGTTGAGCCGTTCCTATTTCACTAAGTTTCTCGAGCAACTAAAGCTACCATCGTTATCCTTATAACATACAATAGCACAGTGAATGTGTGTTTCCTCATTATATGTTGTGTATAATATGTGCAAGGAAAATACGGGTAACCGATATGAGTGATAATTGATGTATAAAATGAATTATTAAGGGGTTAAAAATCATTAAAATAGTAATTAATATAAAATAAAGGAACAAATGTCTTACTATAAATCAGTAATGATGGATTTTATAATTTTTAATGATAAATTTTATAACTCATATGTGCAATTCAGACACAAAATAATTGTATTATGTATTATGTTATAATGAAAAGAGGAGAAAAACCCTAAACATGTGGTCCCAGCACATACCAAAATTTAAGGTTTATATGCATGAAACCAACATAACACCTGCGACATAACGGGATGTAAAATTTATGCTGGCTCTTTAGAATTTCTAAAGCTGAGGGTTTAGAGTTTCCTTTATTATTGTTATAATTCATGCTAATTTATTATCACTTCTTCTTTTTTTTTTAATAAATTCTAAAAAAAAATTTTTTTATGTAGATTATGTTGGAAAGACCCTTGAATGTGCCACTGGAATGTCAACCACTAAATTTGGATTACATTGTTCTGTTAAAAACCAGAGTGAAAGACTTGCAGGTAAATTTGCTTTTCTTTCTTAATGCTTTTTTAACGAATGCTAAAAGCAACTTTTTTCAACTGTAGATAAATAATTTTTCATATTAAAACATATATTTAAATTATTAGCATGTATTTTATTGGAATAATTTTATTAGGTAAAGAAACCTAACACAAAAAAAAATTAGATTGTAGCATTTCTTTTAAATGAACTATAAATGCACAAAATCGCATGTTATTGAGATTCTTTTATGCTACCATTTATGAAGATGTGAGACAGAATTGCTCAAAACCCTTCTGTCTTTATTTTCTTAGAATGATATCTTAAAAACAGTGGTACAACACGGTGAATTACGGGTGTATCGCAATGAATTACCACATCTTTTGCCTGGAATCTAAATTAAAACTAATTTAGAATAATTAATTTTATAATGAAATCTAAGTTTTTAAAATTTTCAAATATTAAAGAGAAAAATGATTGAACAATCACAATTTACTCAGTATTTTATTTAACAAAAGAAATCTGTAATTTTCTAATGATATATGTCCATCTAAGAAGGTTATCTATATTGAGAAACTTTTTGCCATGTTCGGAACATACACGGTATTTTTAATTTGGTAATTTTTATATTAAATTAATTTTATTTCTTCAAAAGTCTTGTGATTTCTTTTATATTAATATACACTGAAATCTCACCTAAAAAAAGTTTTAATTTATTTCATAAAGAACTATGTATTGTGTATAATATGTACACAGGAGAAAACACAGGAAACTTTTTTCGAAATTTATGTGGCAACCCTGTGTTAGTACATTGTTTTATTTGTAGATCAATACAGATCAATACTCTAATCAAGTTTTATATCTGAGTTTAAGACAGTCATTGACAGATCCTCATCAATGTGATAAAATCATGTCATAAAGAAATATTGATCCCAATTACTAATTTAAAGATAATATTGAATTTTTAAATTGGTATGACATTAAGTTTTCTTTTTGTGTACATAATAAATTTGTAATTTTTACACATTTTAGTGTACATGATGATTGTATTAAATTAACAATTCAATAATAAATGAAATTTTGACAGGGGGCATTTAATTTACATGTGTTTTATGAATTTTTGTATGTGTTCCTTTTCTATTTTGTTCACAACATTTCTTTATCATGGTAATATAAAGCACTGAGATTTTCGACATTCAAAATGAGTTAAGAATTAAAATGTTTTTTTTTTGTTGTTCAATTACTCTCCTGCATTTTATCTCTCAATGCAATTTCATTTTTTATATTTTTAATTAATAAAGTGTACAATATTATTAATCCCCCCCCTCTTTTATTGTTATTATAATTATTTTTTTTGTTTATATTGTTATTTTAAATTTGTCGATTCTGATATGTAATGCATAACAAATTATCTTTCATTGATTTTTACATTAATGTTTTAAATACATTATTTATTTATTTATTTGAAAATCAAATTGTTTAAATTATTAGTTTTATTGACATGTTGAATTTACTTTCCATTTTTTTAAATAACTTTTCTATTATCTTTGAAAGTAATTCAATTTATATAATGTTTTGATTGTGTTAAATTTGTTTGTTTTAAATATTATAAAATATAAATTTCAGTTTTGTAATTAATTTTTTTAACACTGACTACGAATTTCATGTAAATTGACCTGTAAAACCTAATATCAGGGAATAAAATGTCTTCTCTTTGAGTATGAACCCTGCATGTAATTAATTTGGTGTGGCCGATATTTTAAATTGCGAAATTTATTAGAATCGATTTTATGACAAACAAGATGCTGATTATCTTAATTAGCAGCATGAATGTCCAAAATTAGTCTTTTTGCTTAGAAAAAATTACCTTTTAAGGTATTTATAGAAAATGTTTGCATCAATTCATGCTAATTCTTCTAAAGAGACAATTTTTAATTTACTATAAAACTTTGCTATTAATTAAACTTATCATAATTGTTATAAGAGCTTAAACTTTGGATCTGTATCCTAATAAGGTAAATTTTTTAACTTATTTTAAGCCTTCCAAACTTTAGAAGAATTTGTATTTCAACATTACTTTGTTGCTTTATTTTATTATTTTTAATCAGAATTTGTGTACATCAGCTCCTTGGACTGTTAATATAAATCTATAGTATTTAAAAAAAAACTTTAAAGAAATATGTAAATAAAGCAAAAACGATTGTGAATAAAGCACAAATAACAATTCATAAATTGACATATTACAGTTTCAGTTCAGTTGAACGAAAACTATTGTATGTCAATTTATGTACTTGCATTTGTGTTTCATTCACATTGTTTTTTGCTTTAATCTACATAGCACAAAGTATTACCCTTTTCTTTTTCGGAAGTATGTAGATAATTCAAATGTTTTCTTTTTGTACAAAACAGTTTCACTGACTTTTTTATTTATTTTTCCATAAGTTTTCAGTTTATTGCTAATTTCAGACTTTTTCTTTGTTTCTCATTTTTATGAGTGTTAATTTGGTTGTCTCAATCTTTCACATTGCATTTTATTAGAGGTTTCATTTGATTTAAAATAAATTAAATTTCTTTATATTAGCGATGTCTTTTTCCTCTTTCCCCAAAATTGATTAAACTTAAAGTGTTCTAATATCCTCAATCAATTGCTTTCTTGTTGCATACTTTAGCTCCCTAATTTAAGTTCAAAAACTTTTTTTATCAGTTTATTTTTGTTCATTTGCTATAGAGAAACTATGAAAAATTTCATTACCCTCTCAACTCTTTAGGTTTGTTACATCCTGCAGTGGACTGATCATAAAGACACGTTTCCCAGTAGAACACAATAGTTAATCATCACTGGCTGCTGGGGTCAGTGTGCGGGTGGGTGATCACTTTGATCAGCCTGCGTAGGAACCGAGGGTGCACGGTATTGCTCCCCGTTAAACTGTTTTGCCGTAAAGTGCTCGACTTCGCATGCAGTTCGTCGAGCTACCAAAACAGGGGAGCCGTCCCCTATGATGAGGATCAAAATTTAGATGGTATGTCTTCAGATCATCCTCAGAGATGTTTCCCAGATTGTTGCCAATAGCCCATTGTGCAGCTCTGGTGCGATGTAAATAACATACGTACCTACCTACCTTCATGTTTATTTATTGATTATAAAAACCAAACTTTACAGGAACTTCTTAGTTAATATATTTTATCCATCACTATACTTATCTGACTGGGTAGGTTAATTATTGTGTTGAAAATTTTTATGCCTTAAATTTACACTGTATGAATGTTTTCAGTTTAGATTTTTCATAAACGATGAAAGCTCTCTATTCATCGCTTAAAATGCTTCTCTTAAAAAAGCAAATTCCATCTAGAAGCTAGAAAAAGTTTCATATTTATAAATTGTCAACAGTTATTTAATTTTTATGTGTCTCATTTGTTGTTCATTGTGAACACAAGAATGTGCAGAGATCTCTTTAAGAAATCCTTGCAGATTCTGCTATGATCTATCAGCATTGGCATGACAGCCCTTTATGAGCTTGGGCATTCCTCAGAAGCCTTTCCCATTCTGCCCTTGTCCCAGCAATTGATTTCCAGTTCTTTACTTTTAGGATGGCAAAACCCTCATCCACACAGTTTTTCCATCTCTTTTTGGGCCTTCCTCTTGGCCTTTTATTGGTGAGGGTTGCATTAAAGACTCATAATGCTACTCGCTCTGGGCTCATTCTCGCTACATGCCCGGCTCATCTCATTCTACTTAGTTTAATAGATTAAATGATATCATCACTATTAAAGATCTTATATATTTCAAAATTATATCTTTTTCTCTAGTTGTTCTTATCAAGGATAGCACCAAAGATGGTTCGTAGGACCTTCCATTCGAAGGTTGCTAATAACTTCTCTTCCCTTTTTGTTTAAGTCCATGTCTCTGAAGCGTAAGTCAAAACTGAGTTGATTAATACCTTATCAAGTAAAATCTTCGTCTTTCTTTTTATTAAGTGAGATTTCAATAATGATGCTAAACCATAGAAGCAGCAATTGGCTGTGATTATTCTCTTTCTGATTTCAGGATTAATGTCATTTTGATAGTTTATTTCTGATCCTAGATAAGTAAAATTTTTTACAGATTCAAATTTAAAAGAATCTATTTCAAGCAATTTAGGGATGGTTTCCATTGTACCACAATACATATATTTTGCTTTCTCCACATTCACTCTTAAGTTCAATTTTCTAGCTGGTTTTTCCAGTGCCTAAAAATTTGATCGATAGTCTTTAGTTGTGTGATCTATGATCTACAGTTGTGTGAAAATAGCTTTCTGCTACCATGTTCTAGTCACCTCTATACCTGTTTGGTATGCATTGAATTATTCATTGTCGTCAAGTTACTGACATATAGATTTTTTAAAACATAATTTTTAGTATTGTTGGTCCATGAGTGTTTATGTACCAACTTTTTAAATTCCTACTATTAGTTCACATTCTCCCTATTATATTGTTCAAATTTCCAGTCGTTGATAAAAATACTTTTTATTCATCCATTCAAGTTCAAACACATTTTTTTAAACTTGTAGTGGATGAGACTTGATGTTAATACAGTTTTTTCAAATATTAATTCATTCATTAATTTTAATTATTTAATTATAGTTTATATGGGCAAAAATATTGTAATTATTTAATAAAAAGTAATTAAAATTTTAAAAAATTTTGTTGGCCTATGCAGGAATTGACTTCAATTTATATATATATATATATATATATATATATTGTTCTCTTTGTTTGTTATAGCCGAAAGTGGATACTGAAAAAATCATTGAGAAAGCTCTCTGTTATTTTCAAGAAACCAAGAAAATACCTCCTTATATCTTAGAAGCAAGGTATATTTTATTTTTAAGTACAAATAATTAACCTTTTAACTGTCATGCTCGAAATAATCTTGAGCACAAGCGCAGCACTGGTGTTCTAAAATGTCACGCCAGATTAAAAATTTCGTGATTTTTGACAATTGTCAAAATCTATGCCAAAAGTTTTTTTTAATTATTTGACATGACGGGTAAATCCGGATAAAACCATCAATTGTCAAAAACTTGCCAACCCTGCCTAATTATATTTTTTTGAAAGTGCTTAAAAATATTTTTAAGTGCTTGAAAGGTGCTTATTTTTTGTTGAAAAATTTTTATATGCTCCCTGCAGGAGAAGTTTATTTCTGCTTCATCCCTGTCAAACCTGAATCTATCTTGGAAAAAGTTATGTAGAGGCAAATTTAGAGCAATAGATAGCAGCACTCACTGAAGTTATTAAAGGATAGAAGTTTCTGTGCACCTAAATTTTTTTTTCTTTTCAAAATGACGTGCAGTTCTTTGAAACGTTATAAAGGTGATTTATTTTTTTGGGGGGAAAAATGAAATTAATTTTTATTACTTATTTATTCTTTTTTTTTAAAAAAAAATTCTAAAGTAATGCTGCACTAGAAGCGAACTTTACCACTACCGCGCTGAGTGGCTGCTGTCTCAAGCGAATATGCAGTCAGTGGCATAGTTTTTGGGGAGAGTTTGGGGGACGAAACCCCCTCAGAAATTTAAACATTACTTGATTAATGAACTGTTGTATGTTAAGTAGGATGTAGATGTATAAAAAAGTTTTCATTCATTATTAATTTTTCGTAATTCAAACGTTTAGAATATGTACAGATATATATACATATATATATATGTACATATACACACACACACATATATATATAATAGGTATATATATACATATATATATATATTAAAAGGAGGTAACTAATAACCCCCTTGAACATACATTAAAACTACGTCACCACATGCAGTGGCAAATAAACCTTAAAACTTTTATGCACATAATTCAAAATATCAATTTTTAACTACTATTAAGTATATTTTATTTTGTACTAAATAGTTGATTTTTGCAATAAAAATTTGACAATTTATGTACCCAAATCATCGAAACAGATTGACAGTTAAGAGGTAATTAAAAAAATGTTTCTGCTAAATAAAACATCTAATATATTTTTTTGTGATTTATTTTTTCAGTTTAATGAATAAACAGCATTACCTGAACGAATTTTTGCCTGCTCTTCTCAAGCCAAGGGTGGTATGAAAAGCTTTTTTGCCTCTTTATTAATTTTCAAACTTTTGTAATAGAAAAAACTGCTTGTTTTCAGCAACATTCCCATGTCTGAAAATTCGGAATCAAGCCTTTGAAGTACAGTCTGTATTGTAACATTTTATAGAAGATGAAATAGCCATTATAGTGAGCTTGTTGTTAGCAAATACATATATTCCCTACGGTGACATTGTCGCAGAACATTACAGAGTTCTTGCAGAAAGGGGACGTGAAAAATGTAGCTTCTTTTTTTTGCAGAAATTTTTGAGAGATATCTTATCTTTTCTTCAGAATTAGAATCAAAAGATGCCTTTCTTCCACATCTGAGTGAGAAAAAAAATGCTAATGAATTTTCTATTCTCATTTGAGAATAATGAAGTAAAAAACTTTCAGGTTTTTTTTCCTGTAGAAATTTTTGTTTTATTTTTTCATGCAGTTATTACTACTGATTTCTGCATATCTTTTAAAATGCGATTTTTTTTTTTTTGCACAATATTATTTATTACAACAACTGAATCTTGAAATAAAAGCGTGCAGTTAGTACAGGGTGCATAGCATTTTTAAAGGTGCTTATTTTCGTTTTTTAAGAGCCCTTAAAGGTGCTTTTTTCCATGGGTGTTTTTAAAAAGTGCTTAATTTTCCCTTTTACGAAATGTGATATTTTTCTTTACCATGTTGATTTTCGCCCCAAATTATGCAAAAAGACATTGTCCTATTCAACGTTTTCACAATTAATTCAACCCCAATCTATTTCGGCGTACCGCCGGTCTGTAGTGTATGAAAACACCATTTGTTTTACATGTTTGATGAAATACTTTTCATCTGCACTTGAGTACACTGAGCTGGATCCAGCAATATGGATTCTTGTACTATTATGTGCAACCCTTCTGCATTTTGCAAGAGATTCTCGACTTCAGACTTCATTTTCTGTCCTCTGTAATAGAATCGAAAAATCTCATTTTCCGCCCTCTGTAATAGAATCGAAAAATCTCATTTTCTGCCCTCTGTAATAGAATCGAAAAATCTCTTGAATTTTTGCTGATTATGGGCACCAACTAAACATTATCAATTTTTTTACCTATTAGTGATAGAAATTTTAATTTCTCTTGTTAATTTCATCATTTGTGACGCACAATCGTCTTCATCGCTGTAAATAAAATTGGATAAAACCATCAATTGTCAAAAACTTGCCAACACTGACTAATTATGATATTTTTCAAAGTGCTTAAAAGGTTCTTGTTTATTGTTGAAAAATTTGGCTACGCACCCTGTAATACCTCTTTTTTGAAGAGTCCAATTTGCGTGATTTCGTCATCCCTCTCTTTTTTCAGTAGTTACTCCTACAGATTTCACAATTTTTTAAATGTGATGATGAATTACAAAATGCGAAAAAGGAAGTAATTAGTGGGTTATCTTCCTACAAAATAAAGGAAACAAAGAAAATAAAAATATGACCACCGAAGTTGACGTCTTCAGGGAGTACCGACCCGGTAGCCCTTAAACAAAACCATTTCTAATTGAGGGAGAAGCAAATGATTAAATTAACTCCCTCAGTACCCCGATGGTTTTGTATAGAAGTCCGGGAAAAAACATGAAATACAAATAAATTGCACCCTGTTAAAAGAAAAAAATATATATAAGAACCTAGAATTCTTCATTCATTTTCTTAATTAAAAAATTAGCATTACAAAAATTTAAAGGAAAACCATTAATTACTCAAATTATTTAAGAAATTATTCACAGCTACCCGAAAACTTTCAACATTATTGCAAATGTTTTTGATCCTAAGCAATTGTGAGAATATTGCCCATAATATTGGAATAAAAAAAATATTACATATTCAATTAAAATAATTACCTATTTTATTTGATCAGATTTTTTAAATTTATTTATTGTTTGAAGTTAACGTTTCTCTTACTTTAAATTAGCAACATGTACATTTGTTATTTTTAAGTATCTTGCAGAAAGATATTAGTACTGGAGAGGTATGTCGTAGAGAGCCGGAAAAAATTCTGCCACAGGGCATATATTAAAATAGACGAAAAACTGAGATAAATATATTTACTGGGTTGCCACTCCACAGGGAAATCCTGGAAAATACAGGGAATATAAAAATCACTTAAAATAACAGAGAATGCAGGGAATTTTGCTTTTTTTACTTACAAATTGGGAAAATACAGGAAATTTTGTTTCTTATTTTTGTCTTTTAAAAAATGGTAACCACTCAAAGCGTAATCTATGGGATATTTAACCATGATATTTCAGCTATACTAGACTATTTCATTTACTATAGCATTATTTAAGTATGTTCAGCTGTTTTTCCAGCAATTAAAACTAATAAATATAGTTGGCCCAATAAAGCACACTCAGGAGCACATTAATTGTTGTTTCCTCTAAATATATTGTGTATAATATGTACAGGGAACAGATTTGAGTGGCAACCCTGATTTACCTCTTTACATTTTAAACAATTATTTTGATTTAAAAAACATATCTAAAATAGACTGTTTTTGTTGACTGAATTGCATAGCTCTGTTCTTTACCTAAATCTGAAATATCTTTGCTTTATTGCTTGAACACCAATTTTGGTCATTCACAGTAACATAAATAAACAATGAAGCAAGACTTATTCTGCTATAAGGAATTTAGAATAATTGATTATTTTTATATTTTGTGATCTAAATTCGTTTATTCTTTATTAGATTTCAAACTGACAAATTTTCTCTTCGTCTCTACAAATTCAATTCACAGTTGAATTTTAACAAAATTGATCCGTATCCGATGATTTTAAATTTTTATTGATTAGGTTGTAATGCTTATTTACAAAATAATTTTAATTAAATATTTAAGTATAATATTGTTTTTAAATAATGTAATAATATTGTAATTAAATAATGTTTTAAAATTATTTTTAGTACATTTTATCTGAGTTTTGATTAGTAAATAAGAATGAAAATCAGATTTAAATTTAAGAAGTATGATTTAAATAAAATTTTTAAGAAAATGATTTTCATACAAAAATTTACCCATGCTCGACCTACTTTAACTTTCTTTCATACTACATATAAGGTAACTCTAAATTACATTTAATATTTTGCATTTACAGTTCTTTTATTTTTCGTTTCATTTTTTAGCTGAATCTTCTGGTAAAGTGCTCAATATCTATTAATTCTGTTAAATAATCATTATTATTGTTTCTTAAGATAAGTATTTTCTATTAATTTTTGCTGTGTAACTTTGATTTATTAACTTTGTTTTTTTTTTTTTTTTCAGATTGCATCAGTCGCCGATACAAGAGAAAGTTTTATTGATTTCCTCAACAAGTAAATAGAAACTTTTATATAGATGTTTATGTTAAAGAAATAATTATTAACAAACATCACAAAACGAATTTTTTTTCTGCTGTTATGAGAACTGCAGATTTATAATGTATGTATGACTATAGTGATAAGCTCAAAAACAAGGCCAGTTAGCATTCAAACCTGCTTGAGATTCTCTTTTTAAAAAAAATGAATAAATGACATAAAATATTTTTATAAATGAAATTTTATTTGTTATAAAAATTGTTTTTCGTAGTCTGTATGTTTTTCATTGTAATTTTTCGTTGAAATAAAAATACCTACAGGGTATCCGCTCACATGGAAAGTCATGAATTTCAGTATTGAACAAAATTTGTCATGAAATGACATGATTTTTACTATTTTTTTAAAAAGAATCATGGAAAGTCCTGATTTTAGATCTCCAGTGTTGCAAGTGCTGCGCCGATCCGCACCAATTGTGGAAACCTGCGCCTACATGCTCCAAATTGAAGTAGTAGGCTTAAATTGCGCTGATCTGCACCAAAAGGGATAATTTCCCCTGGGTATCGTCAAGTCACAATTTTGCCGCAACCCAGCTATTGCCATGTCGGGGGGAGGGGTGCTCGGGATTCAGTGGGAAGGATTCTTGCACTCTCGTGTGGAACTCTGCTTCATTTTGCAAGATATTCTCAATTTCAGGTTTCCTTTTCCGCTCTCTGAAATGGAACCGAAACTTCCCTCGAATTTTTGGGGAACAACTAAACATTGCTAAATTTTAACAGCAAAATTTTTTTCTATTTCTCTTGTTAATTTCATCGTTATTGAAGTGCCATCATCTTCGTCAATGGCAAGCTAATGACCTTCTTGCTCTATTCTATTTATAGAATAGTACCCATAATCTTGGAATTAACTTGGGGACCATTCACTAAGTACATGCTTTCATGTTAATCCTCAGAGCAGTCAAGCTTCAAAACCTCAAAATTTCCATCTCCCTTATATTCATTTAATTTAATAAAGATAGAATTAATTGAGTATCTTAAACGTAAATTTTTATCTGAGGACCATCCACTAATTGCATATTTTTTTTAAACTTTTTTTTTACTTTTTTTACTAATATTTTTTTTTACTTATTGCATTTTATTATTGTGTGTGCATTTCATTTTATCAGTGCTCTTATTTTGATTTAGGAAAAAACCAAATATTTAGAGGCAAGATTTTTAATACCTAAGTATGAAGAGAGGGGCTTTCAGAATTTTTAAAGTAGCAAAAAAAAAACTTATGTTTTTCAGATTTGTCATTCAAAACTACTTTAATTCATCTCTTAATGTTTTGATTTAAAACAATTGATATAAAAAAAATTTTATTATCACAGATTTGTTAAATATTATGAGTGTAGGGGCAATATAATAATTTACTTCTGAAAAAATTTTTAACTTCTCATTATATTTGCATTTAAAAATTATTTAATTTTTTTTAATCATTTAATTGATGAAATACTGTACTAGATAACCAATTATAATTTTAAAAAATTTAGGGGCCATTCACTAATTTATATTTGTAATATAAATTTATTAAAGTTTGCTTAATTCTTTACATATTTTTATAAATTCGATATGATCAATATTAATCTTGTTAATGTTTTGTTGAATATACTATTACAAATAACATTTATTTAAATTTTAAGAAAAATACACCCAATAACCTTAAATAATAGTTAAATTAATTAGAGTTTTATATTACCTTTTTAAGAATTAAATGATGTAATTAATAATTTAAAAAATAATATGAACCACTCATTATTGAATTTATTTAAATTGCTTTTGCCAAAAGCTCATTTTTAAGAAATATTTCGGCTGTATTAAATAAATTTTTAGGTCTTTTCCAAACTGAGACATCATTGTTTCACTTGCTGTATGATGAAATGGTGTCTCTAGTTTAAGCACTGTTAGGGTGTTTTTTTAAGAGTTCTGCTTTTCTTAGTTTGACAGGGAAGGACTTAAAAATCTTTGGATGAAGAAAACGCAGAAATTTGGCAAAATTCAAATTTAATAGATTATGGACTAGATACCACAAATGCGATGACATCCTTATCTTCTTCTTACCGTGTTTGGCACAGCATGTCCTCTTTTAGACTAAGTGCCACTAAACCCTACATTCAATCCAATCCCTTATCTTCTTCAGACAAAAATTCTATGTATTTAGGTGCCAGGTCTATGGCATGTGCAAAAAAGTTATTAAAAGCATTGCCTCTTGAAAATAGGTCACTGTTCCATCTTAAAGTGCTGAATCCTGTAATGAGAATGGAAGACACTCTTGAAGAGGCATCTTTGTTGCTGTTACGTGGAGAACCAGAGGGTTATTCTTCTGACTCAAATGAATATGCACTAATTGATGTGTTTTGGAACTATTTTATGACTTGTGAATTGATGTGTTTTTATGCGTATTTGAACTATTTTGCAAAGAAAGATAATTTGGGAAATATCAAATATCCTCTTATAACAAAGCTTTTTAAAGCTCTTTTGTGCATACAACATGGGAATGCCGATGTTGAAAGAGGTTTTAGTACTAGACAGGTTTTAGTTTTGTTCATATGTGTGAATAAAAAGCTACTTGACAATTGGGCAAATTTAAATTTGCATAGTGTTAATGGTTTGAGACAAGTTGTGTCACGTATCAGCTGGGGGTTTAAATAACTTTAAAGTTGACAAAGATATGATTGAAGGGACTCGTGCAGCATTTAAAAATTATTCTGCTTGATTAGAGGCTGAGAAGAAAGAAAGCAAAAAGAATGTGAAAGCACTGAAACTGAGGAAAGCAGATTGATTGCTGCTGAAATTGATTCAAGATCTCATAGCCACAGCTGAAAAAAAATATTAAAGATGGGTTGAATAATAAAGACATGTCGATTATAGAAAGCGGACAGATCCTCTTATCTGAGGCTAAGTCGAGGATAGCAGAATATTTAACAGCATTGCAAGATACCAAAAAGAAACTTAATTTGTTTATGCAGGGACCTTCAAAAAATTGTAAAAAAATAAGATATGTTGTAAATGAACAAAATTAAAAACTCTTGTTATTAAATTCTTGTTTTAATTCTTTTTATTAAATATGCCCCAAATCTTTGTTTTGCTGCTCCAAAATTGCTTTTTTGTTGCTCCAACACCATGTTTTGCCACTTGCACCACTTTCGAAAAATCTTATTTTTAAAATGGAATCCCCCCCTCCCCCAATTTCATCTTGTTCCAAATATCTGAATTCCTAACAAAATCTCCCCTCAGGCATATTTTATTAGAATATAAAATTATTTTATCATGTTCTTTAAAAATTATGGTGTTCTTTCAAAAAATGAAAGTAAAAACATTTCTAGATGGAATTATCTTTTAAACTCTTCTGTGATTTACAAATTTTAATTATTTATTTTTTTTAATTTTATCATTTTAAAATTCTAGTTGAAGCAAACCAGTCATTGGCGATTTTTTTTTATTCCGAAATGAGAACAGAAAAATAGGATTAATACTTTCCTTTCAGATGAACAAGAAAAGTATCTTTAGAATGTAATTCTACGGGAGAAAAATTATTTGCTTTTGTATTTTTTTCAGCTATTTTATTGTTTCAACTCTTTCATTACTGTGTTTTTTAAATTTAAAATCCATAAATATGAAGATGCAGAGTACAGTAGTTTTGGTTATACCTATCATTTCAATTAATGTTATCATAATGTTTTTTTTTAATTTATTGTTGTGTTTTTGTCAGAGAAAATAGTAACTTCGTTAAGATCATGACAAGTCATGAATTTGAAAATCTAAAATGTAGCGGATACCCTGCATGAATTTCGATATAGAACAAAATTTGTCATGAAATGTCATGATTTTAACTATTTTTTTAAAAAAAATCATTAAAAGTTATGGATTTAGGTTGCCGAAAAATCTAATTTTTTAAATGGAATTCACCCCTCCCCCAATTTCATGGTGTTCCGAATATCTGAATTTGTAACAAAATCCCCACTCACAGTCATATTTGATTAAAATATAAAATATTTTTACCACGTTCTTTAAAAATTATGGTGCTCTTTCAAAAAATGGAGAAAAAAAACATCATTTCTAAAGCAAATGATCTTTTAAACTTCTGTGATTTCAGAATTTTTGTTATTATTTATTTATTTTTTATTTTATCAATTTAAAATTTTAGCTGAAGCAAGCCAGTCTTTGGCGAATTTTTTTTATTCCAAAATGAGAACAGAGAAATCAGGAGCATTTTTTTCCCTTTCCGATGAACAAGAAAAATATCTTTAGAATATAAATCTGCAGAAAAAAATTTTTTTTTGCTCTTTTATTTTTTTCAGCTATTTTATTGCTTCAACTCGTGTTCCTTACTCTTTTTTTTAAAATTTAAAATCTGTAAATATGAAGATGCAGAATATAACAGTTTTGGTTATAGGCATCATTTCAATGAATGCTATTATAATAATTTTTAAAATTATTGTTGTGTTTTTGTCGGAGAAAATAGTAAGTCATGAAAAAATCTTGGAATTAGTCATGGAAAGTCATGAATTTGAAAATCTAAAATGTAGCAGATACCCTGGACATATTTTTATAATATTTAATTAAATCATTTTTAGAAATCAATATTTATTTGTTATAAAAATTGTTTTCGTAGACTGTGTTTTTCATTGTAATTATTCGTTGAAATAAAAATACCTATAACATATATGTTACCGTGAATGACCGAAATCAAGAGAATATCAACTTTCATCCATATTGTCACTTTTTGTCAATCATATTGTCACTTTGTCACTTTTTGTCAATCATATTGTCACTTTGGTCTGAAATATTTGTTGTATCTGATTTGACATTAATTTATTTATTGATATTATTATATTTATTCGACGTTTTAACATCTGAGGTTAGATTAAAAGAAACATTAGTGTTCAGATTACCAGTTAAATGCACACTGGGCAGTGGCGCTTGACCGAGTGTATATTTCGGTCATTTACCAAAGTAATTATTTGATTGTCAGCAACCACCAATTTCGGTCATTCACAGTAACATATAAATTCTGTTGCTGGGTAAAAACTAACAAGATTGAACTACAACTTTAAAGTAAAAAACATTCTTTCTAAATTCTTGAAGCAATCACAAAAGAAGTACTTAACAAAATACCTGATTTTATAAATTGAACGTTGCCCACTGGTAGTTCTGCTTGGAACAAAATAATATATTAAAAGTATAAATTCTGTAATGAATTACATTTGTTGTATCTTCTAACAGCCAATTGACAAGCAACTCAATTGAACAAGGAGAATTCAATCAAGATGCTTCATAAAACATTCCCTATTGAAATAGCATTTTTGCACAGATATTTAATTTGAACAGATATTGAATATTTAAATATGTATTACTAATACATAATAAAGTGAGTCTCACTTATAGAAATCAGCTTAAAACTTTTTTTTTGCTCTAAAATGTTCATTTTTTTAATTCTGAAATCCCTTTTTTTAAATTAATTAAAAAGTATTTTAACTATCTTTGATGCCTGTTACTATTCAAAATTATGAGTAAACAGAATAGATAGCATTTAATATGAAATCATACTGTAAAGTATTGCAATTTTTTCTATTTTGATGACTATAAAAATCCCTAAAGTTTCCTTCGTGTAAAATATTTAGTTCATTATGCAGCAATTATCCTGAAATTTGTATTATTTTGTAAAATCTAATGAATTTTTTCCTATCCATGCTGGGAGCTATGTATTTATGTTGACTTTTAAATCTGTGTTCCATTCATTTGTCCAGAAACAGCCTTTCACTGAAAGAAAGTGGGAAAAACTTTTATGAAAAAAAAAGACTGAGAAACTGGATGAAATTAATAAAGAAAATAACTATTTTCAATTTATTTATTTTAGTTTTTTGCAGAATTTTAAAATACATGAATCATTTAGATTCAGTTGCATACTAAACAACTTTCAATTACAAAAATAAGTATGCTATTTGTAATTGTGATTATGGCATAAACTGTTTAAATGTCATAATAATTGTCTTTTTAAAAAATACAAAAATTTGTGTTTTATTTCTGACATTTACATAAAATAATAAAGATCTACAATTATTTTAATTTCTTTAGAAATGCATTAAATTTGTTTTTATTCCTAATTGTTGCTTTTTTTTACAATGATGTATTAAACAGCATGGAAATTAATACTATTATGTAAACTCAATTGCAATTATAAACTGTTTAAAAAAATTTTTTTTGAAGAAGAATTTCTTCCACCTAGTTTGAAAGAAGCATAATTTATTTCTTACTAAAGATAGAAACTTTGAACAATATTTACTTCTTCATATATATATAGTATGTTAATTTTGAATTATTTTAAGCTTTATTAGGTTAATACTTATTTAAAGCTAGTATGAAAATTAAATTTTTCTATGTTTATATTCTTATTATAAATATAATTATTCATTATATTTATAATAAGATTTGCATTAAAGAAATCTTTTAATTTTTTTTTTCTTTTAGGTCTGGTAAAATTCCCAACTACTTTTATAAGAAATACAAGATGTCTTGTCATGAAGAACAACAAAATCTTATTGCAGGTAAGATTTAAATTGTTTTCTAATTGCACATTTTATGTGTATATGTGTTTTTATTTTTTGGTTGTTTTATCATAGGTAATTGTTAATGATGTATTCATTTCTTAATGCCTCATACTATAAACACATAAAAGTTATATTAAAAACTTCATGTGAATTTTATAGAGCAGCTAAGTTTTGATTTCGCAATGAGAGATAGCAAAATTCAATCTCTCAGAAACAAACTTTTCAGATTAAGTTTTATATTAAAATCAAACCTCTAATGATTTCTTTTATAGAGCCTTTTGAATTATTGTGCTATGAGAGATGAATACAGTTTCTCATAAACAAATACTTCATAGTGATTACGTTCTATTTTGAAACATTTTTGTCTAAAGTACCACAAAACAGAATTGTTTATAGTTAATAGCACTTGAGATCAATTTTCTTTCTAATTTTCCATCATCATTACCATCCAGACAGCCCAATGTGGGCCAATGCCTTCCTCTGAAGATTTCTCCATAATGACTTCTGATTTATCTTTGATGTCTAATTCTTTTCATTAATTGCAAGAAAATCAGACTCCACTGAGTCAGCCCATCTCAACCGCAGCCTTCCCCTCTTTCTCGTTCCAGTGGGTTTAAAAAAAGTAGCATCTTTTTTATGGTATTGTCATCACTCATTCAAATCACATGGGCCATCCAATTCATTCTATTTATTTTTATGCATTTAATAATATCAGTTTGAGTTTATAAATCTTGTACAGTTCAAAGTTAAATCTCCTTCTCCAGTTACTGTTTTTATTTACATCTTATTTTCCATTGTGGGAAATTTTTGAACGATTCTTCGATACTTTGTATTGCTGTATCTCAAGCGATGCGAATACAGCTTTTCTTTAAACTGCCTTTTTAGTCTATTTTTTGTCGAAACGTGTGCATTTAAAAATATTATATGAAAATTTATTTCCAAATAGTTGAAATATCATCAGCTTAGCAATACTTTGCTTGCTTTAAATTTTGCTCCATTATAACCCTGATAAACTAGAATGTTACATGATACTCTCCCATGGTTAATAGAGAAACCTTTGATTTTTTTGGAAACTATGGGACTATACAGTTTGGGATATTCAAAGATTGTGGTGAAGATGGAAGAATGGATTAGGATATTTTCTTCGATTTCCATAAGTAGATTTTTTCTTCTAGTCGACGGGCTGAATGTATTCAAGTTTCTTCTTATGCTTTGGAATCATTTTTTCGTTTGACAAAACGATTCAAAATGTTTTAATAACTTAATAAAATTCTCCAGAAGTTGTTTATTGTAACATAATTTAATAATAGATTTTTTTATTGGACTTTTTTTCTGAAACCTTTTGTAACTTCCCTTCGATCAATTCGGAAAATTACTTTTTCTCAGCAAAGCCAACCAATCACTCATTTACTTACAATCACTAACAGCATTGTTTGTCGACAAATCGTTACAATTATCGTATTGATGCTAATTTTCACAATTTCCTTTCAGAACACATTTTATTTATTTTTTTTTTTAAAAAAAAGGTTCTTTTACGAATATGTTAACATTTAATTTTACTGTTTTGTCGGTCAGGGATCTGTCTAGGTTTTTCTTAGAGGTACCTATTTTGTGAAAATTTAGACATAATTTGTGAAAATTAAAAATTATATTAAAAAATCAATCCCAAAAATATTGATTTTTCTCATCTGGAACCACTGCTTTTCTTTTCATTACACTTCTTTTTATCTCTTTTGCTTTTTTTTTATTGAAGTGAAATGTGAATCTTATTTGTAGTGAATGTAATGAAGTTGAGTGTAATGAAGTCTTATTTGCAGGGTGGCCACCCACCTGGAAAACCTTGAAAACCTGGAATTATCAGGGAATTTTTTTGTACTGGAAAAAACCTAGAATAATCAGGGAAAATTGGATAAAAACCTGGAAAAATCAGGGAATTTTTAAAAAAAGCTGGAAATTGTTTTTGAAATTAAATTATTTTACCATCCCATATACCGACTTTATTTAGACAGAAGTTTATCGTCAAACAATTTAAATATTATCAACTTAACAATACCACTTTGTTTTTATGAAAATTATCTCCATTATCACCCTGCTAAACTAGAATGCCATATGAAACTCTCCCGTGGGTTGCTAAATGAATGGAGAATCCCTTGACCTTGAACCTTTATTGTTCAAGTTTGTTCAGATGCTTTGGGGCAATTTTTCTTTTAACAAAATGTTATAGTATTTTTAACTTTATAAAATTTTCTAAGAATAATTGGTTATAATTCAATAATATATTTATTTCATCTTGTTATTTTTTCTTAAAGCTTTTGCATTATTTTTTGTTAGCAATTAATTATTTTTTTTTTCAGCAAAGCCAACCAATCGCGCATTTTCTTGAATCCCTAACAACAAAATCATTACAATTGTTCCATTGATGTTAATTTTCTGGATTTTATTTTAACCTTTAATAACAAATTTAATTTTTAAAAAAGGTTCTTTTACAGATCAATATTTAGATGTTAACATTTAATTTTACGTTTTGTTGGGTAATACTTGATTTATGATTCGAATTTTGCATTAATCACAATGTTGAAAGTTAGTAAATATTGCTTACATTTCAGAGATGATATTTCCGAAACTATTTCTCCTTCTACTCTGAAAGATGGCAGAGACAAGGAATCTATAGGAAACATGTTAAATGCTGTACAAACTTAAATATGTATAGAAAAAATATTTACATGTGTTTATTAGGAATAAAATAAAATTCTTTTTTTTTTTTTTTTTTTNTTTTTTTTTTTTTTTTTTTTTTTTTTTTTTTTTTTTTTTTTTTTTTTTTTTTTTTAACTGTACAAGTACAGGTTTTAAGTTGGGCAACGAGATGACCAAAATTTTAAACTTAATATTAAGTGAACAAAGTATCATTTCTAAAGTAGAAATTTGAAGAGTTAGAAATAATAACTTATAAATAATAACTTATAAATATCAGTTTTCAATAAGTTATAGACTGTTAAATGAAGGGCTACATCATTTGAATTTTGTCACCGTGGTAAGAGAATCTCCAGCAAAGTACTTTAAAAAATAAAAATAAAAAAAATTTGCACTAATAATCGAAAAGGGAAAAAATAATATTTAAAGTAAACTGTAATGTTTTAGGTTATCTTGCACAAATGTTTAGAAATATTTCGTATTATGATTTTTTTTTTAAATTAAGTTAATGTTTTGGAATTTTTTGTGCGACACCAAATATTATAACTATATATTTATAAATTAATACATTAATTATATATTTTATAATTGTACTGTGCCACTAGGATATAACATAATTAAATTATATTTTTTGTTTAAAGCAAGATTTTAATATATAATAATATTTTTATTGTAAATTTTTTATTAATTATTTTTGCATCAGGCACCATTGCTTTTCTTTTCATTACATTTGTTTTTATTTCCATCTCTTATTTTGCTTTTTCTTTATAAAATGAAGTGAAATATGAATGGAAACAATTTAAATATTCTTTTAGATTAATTTACAATAACCTTATCCCCACCTTAACCTAGTATAATTTGTTTAACAACCAGCCCTCTTAGAACACATACACCAAATTTCAAATTAATTATATATCATGTTTTGCAAGTTGAGAACTGTATACAATTTTTTATTCAAATGTCGTTTACATTTCAATTACAAACAAATTCACATAGTTTAGACAATTTGTAAATGAGTAATCATTTTTTGCTTTCATGTGATTTACAACCAACTCCAATAATTTAATCCATTTAATTTGCACTTATTATAATCAGTTTTTATAAAAGAAATTGTTTTTCGATAGGTTATGATATTTTATGTTTATAAGATAATGTTTTTAGGAAATTTATGTTCCTTTTTTTACGTCTGACACCATATAATTGCCTATTTGTAAAACACAATTAACTAATCTGAACTAAGAAGCCGTGTAGTTAGATTGAAATTCTTTAAATATTCTGATTTCAAATAAGAAAAAAAATGGATATAATTTAAATAATTTTATCTAGGTTTTTCTATAGAATGTAGAACAAGAAATTTGACAATTTTGCATTTGGGAATACTGAATAGCTCTTAAAATAATAGTTCTAATTAAAAAAAAAACAACATTATTTAAACATTGACTTTAGTTATTGGTTTAAAGAAAATTATATCAATGAATTTTATAAAGAGCACTGTTTGGATAAAATGCAGTATAAAATAGCTTCATATTGAACTGTAAATAAATATAAAAATTTATTAATGTGTAATTGCTTGGAATTATTTTCTTTTGCTCAATGAAAATATATTTAAAATTATACTTCTCCAAGGTTTTTTGGGATCACTCTGTATTTGCTATTTGGTAGATTTTGTGCATAAACTATTTAACATGCTGATGCATCGCCTGGAACGACAGTCGCAGTATCGGCCTGCTGATACAGGCGTTAAATCGATATGTCACGATATATCGATTTAAAGCCCAGTCCTAAACAAGAGTCTAGCTCCTCACTTCTAAAATGAGCCTCTAATCTAGAAACAGCTACATACTGCGCACCATGGAATTGATGTTTTCTCTGTCTGAGAGTACTGCAGCCGTTGAAAGGGGCTTTTCAGCAATGAACTTACAAAAAAACACGTTACGTACTGGTCTTAAACAAGAAGCATTAAACGCAATTATGATCATCTACTTAAATGGAAAACCCCTTTCAGATTTCTGTGCAGAAACCTCTTTAAATCATTTGCTCGATTGTGGAACTGGCAGACGTCATATTTGATTAATTTAAAAAACGCAGTACCCTCAGAAAAATTGACATTCCAGATAACTTGATCTTTGTCATTTAATTTATTACATAAAAGAAATAAATAATTTCATAAAAGGAATGCTAGGTTACTATTAGTAACCTAGTATTTCTTTTATTATTGTATAATGTAATCCTAGTAACTACTAATTCATTGTGCAATTTATGTAAATTTGAAATGAATAAGAGAAAATTATATTTTTATTTATACGGGTTAGTTTCAAAGGAGGACGGGTACATTGTTGGACAAACTACCCTCGGGGAAGTTTTTCCGAACCCTGGTAGCTATTAAATTTTCTGCATCAGAAGATGTTATAGTTTATTAGTGCAATAAATATTGTTTTTTTTTTCCTTTTAATGTAAAGTAACATGTTTTTCTGTGTTTTTTTTCTCTATGTTTTCCTTAAAAACTGGAAAAAAATTTAGCAACAGTTTTTTTTTTTATTCCTGGATTTTTAAAATTGTTAGATTTAAGGAAATTTTGCTAAAATATGAGTTCTATTTACATTGTTGTTAATATGCGCTGAACAGTTTAAATTAAATTTAGTGATTATTCAACTAACTTTTACAAGAGGGAAAATGTTATAAAACACATTGCTCCATATATTCCAACAGGAAATAGGACAATCAAAATTTAACGAAAATATTTAATCAAAAAATATTAAGATTAAAAGTAAGTAATTTTCAATCATTATAATGGTTATTATTAAATTAACTTTATATCCAGCTTGAAAAATTTACATCCTAGACCGAAATAAAAAATTTAAAATTATATATCATATTTACAAGTTAAGAACTGCATAGAATTCTTTATTCAAATTGCAGCTTCAAAATTCAGTCAAGTTTACATTTAAATTACAAACAATTTGACAGAGTTTAGATAATTTGTAAATGAATAATCTAATTGCTTTTATGCGATTTACCTCCGACAACAAATTTAATATAAACATATCTCAATCAGTTTTTATACAATTTAGAAATTTATATTCAGATTTTACGTCCGGCACCATGGAATCGCCCAGTTGTAAAAACAAACCAATTAACTGATTTAAACCAAAATGCTGAATTCTTTAAATAGTTTGCTTTCAAAGAATAAAATTTGAAGAGTTTTATCTAGTTTTTTTCTATTGAATATGCAAAAAGAAATTCGGCAATTTTGCATTAGCAAATTTCATTTTTGAATACTGAATATCTCTTGAAATAATAATGCTAATTAACAAAAAACCTTATTTAAATTTTTGACTTTAGATATTGGCTTAAAGTAAATATGATCAATGAATTTTAGAAAGAGAACTGTTTGGATATAGTACAAAATAAAATGGCTCTATATTGAAATGTAAATAAATATAAAAATCTATTGATTATAATTGCCTGGAATTATTTTCTTTTGCTTATTGAAAATATTTGCCACTACTTAAAGTAACACATTAAAACATTTTTTATTCAATAAAAACAATATATTCTACAATCTAAACATGTTATTTTTTCCGTCCATCTAAACTTTTTAAAAATTAATGTTGTACAAAAACATTAAAAAACAAAATCTTGCTTAGAATAAATTTAGTCTAATTATTTTTTCAAGATGATTTATTATGAAAAATTCTTTTAAATAAAATACTTTATAATATTAACACTTTTCTTGTACCCATCCTACACTTTATGGAGACAAAAAATATGCTGACCTGAAAATTTTAAGATTTTTACTTGGAAAAATCAGGGAAATTTGAAACCTGATTCGAGTGGCCCCACCCTGTGTATTTCAAGCAATACGAATACAGGCTACGGCTTTTTTTTTAAACTGCCTTTTTTGTCAAAATGTGCAAATTTAAAAATATTATATATATCATGCAACAGAAAAAAATTTCTCTGGACATAGGACTTTTTTCAATAATTAAGCATGTTTTCTGTTAAGAACAAAGGTATAAAAACAAAGTTAAGTCGTGCATATGTTTAAAAAAGATGCTATAACTTAATTGCAGAATTTTTACTTAGCTTAGGTGCCACTTGTCTTCCTATTTTTTTATTTTAACTTTTATAAACTTATTTAAATAAATAATTGTTTTCTTTTTCCAGGTATCAACATAGGAGATGATAGTTTTGGATGACTACCAAATATTTGAATGTGATTGAAAATTTGTTATATTGAGTTACAAGTATTAAATTTGCAATTCAAAACCTAATGTATAATATCTGTTATATTAATTAAATATTAATTTAAAAAAATTTTTAATGTGTGGTGCTTTTATTAAACAAACTTAATTTTTCTTTTCTTTATATAAATTCGAAAATGAGTTGTACTTCAAAACATCTCAGATCCCAGCCGGCCCAAGACTATTCGTGTGGTAAATGATGACTGATGCATGCTAAGTCTGTCGAGTCGCAAAGTCTTCCATGTTCCAATAACAAATCAATACCTCTGGGGGTACTGATCCAGGAGTTACCTTGTCTTCTGGATTGGTTCAAAATTACAAGGATACGAAGTTGAACATTAGTAGTAGTATACCCAAAAAATTGAGTTGTTCAACGACGGATTTAAAATGAAAAAAATAATACAAACTAGGGATACAATGAATATTCGGTATTCGTCCCTTTTCCTGAATATTCGGTTGGCCAAATATTCGGCAAAATATTAATTCGAATTTTATTTTTTTGGAGGGAAATTTTAATAGATTTAATAAGGAATAAGCTAAAATCGTATTTTTTACTATACATTATTATAAATAGTTTTTACACATATTTGTTAATTCTAAAACTTGTCAACTTATGTTCTGAAAGACTCATGGATGTTTTTCATTATGAGGCAGCAATTAAGAGGGTTTCTTTTAGACTTTAATCTTTACTTTTTTTTGAAAATACAGTAATTGGAAAACTGAAATGTTTAGCTTTAAAATTTCTGTTAAAAATTAAAATTGATTTTTTTTTTCTTCTTTGTATTTTGTATTTAATCTCTGTTTTTTTATGATAGCACTGTATTTTTAAAAGTGTTTCTAATTGACATCTATTTTAATGCTTTTTGGATAATTATTTTTCCAAGAAATATTATTTTTAGGTATAAATTTTTGTTTTAGGAATTCAGATGCTATTTCTTTTTTTTTTTTTTTTTTTTTTAACTTTCCAACTTTAGTATTTTTTTTTTTAATAGCTGTCCGTTAGTTTTTTTTTATCTTAAATATTCCTAATTGCCTTCATATTTTTATTGTCTTAAACATTTCTGTTAAAGTTTTTTACCTTTATCCCAAAAAAATAATACAGCGAAGTTTTGATTATTTTTCAAAAATGATTAAATTTATTTTGATTTAAAAAATTATTTTTTTTAGTTTCCATGTGAGCTGTGCCGTGGGGGCTCAGGGGATAGTGCACTCGACAAACAATTTGGCATAAAGCAATTTTTTCTATAAAAGAAATAATTTATTTAAAATATATGTACTAAAAAAAAGTTCTGTATGCTTATGTTTGTACCCCCACGTCCAAATATTTCTCTTATGATTCTATAAAGATCTATTAATGAACATAAATAATTTTGTTTAGTAATAATTATTTTAAAATAACAATCAAAAGTGGAGGTATATTGTTATATCAAATTTTGTGAGCTCACAGCCATAATTTAATATCTTCACTCACCAAACAGGCTGATATTTAATTTGTGCATGCATCTTATTGTGCAAAATTTATAGTATAATATTAATGTAATTCACAACAGAAATAATTCTAAAATGGTTAATAATTTTAGACACTGATTTAAGTAAGTTAGTCGTAAAACGTAGCATTAGAAAGAAATATCTCAGAATAAAGAAACAACTCATTAAGTTTTAAGTCCCGGAGTGGACTAATTGTAAAGACACGGCTCTCCGTAGAACACCCAAGTTAAGCATCACTGGCTGTGGTCAATAAACGAGTGGGTGACCACTTTGATCAGCCTGCTTAGGGACCAAGGGTCTGCAGTATCTCAGAATAAAGAAATAAGTCAGTAATATCTCAGAATAAAGAAACACCTCTTTAAGTTTTAGTCCCGCAGTGGACTGATCGTAAAGACACTGTTCCCAGTAGAACAACGAAGTCAAGCATCACTGGCTGCTTTTGGCAAGCGGGTGGGTGACTACTTTGATCAGCCTGCTTAGGGACCAAGGATCTGCAGTATCTCAGAATAGAGAAACATATCAGTAATATCTCAGAATAAAGAAACACCTCTTTAAGTTATAGTCCCGCAGTGGACTGATCGTAAAGACACTGTTCCCAGTAGAACACCGAAGTCAAGCATCACTGGCTGCTTTTGGCAAGCAGGGTGGGTGACTACTTTGATCAGCCTGCTTAGGGACCAAGGGTCTGCAGTATCTCAGAATAAAGAAACAAATCAGTAATATCTCAGAATAAAGAAACACCTCTTTAAGTTTTAGTCCCGCAGTGGACTGATCGTAAAGACACTGTTCCCAGTAGAACACCGAAGTCAAGCATCACTGGCTGCTTTCGGCAAGCGGGTGGATGACCACTTTGATCAGCCTGCTTAGGGACCAAGGGTCTGTAGTATCTGTTCTCGTTAAAACTGTTCTACCGTAAGGTGCTCGGCTTCGCGGCTATTGAAGCAGGGGAGCTATCCCCCTCTGCAGAGGATCGAAATTGCGATGGTGTGTTATTGGATCATCCTCAGGGATGTTTCCCAGACCGTCGCCAATAGTTCATTGTGCAGCTCTAGTGCGACGTAAATAAAGTACCTACCTACCTTAGCGCACATTTTTTTTTGCAACCAATTTTGGTGTGTGGCTTTGCCGAAGGACTCCTGGATTTGGAGGCTATATTGGGAACAACAACGAAATGTTATTATTTTATACAGAAATTTTCTCTTAACACTAGATTGCCCAAGAAAGTCATTTTGACTGCTTTTTCATTTGCAAGAAATGTATAAATAATAATGCAATTTTTTTTTTCCAATTGAAGTACATTTTTTTATTGTTAATATTTACTAATAACTTGTTATACAACTGTAAGTAATATGAAAAATATTAAAAATTAATTTTAAACAAATTTCTTTACACATTAATTATTCTTTCACAATGCAGTCAATTTAACTGCATTTGGGCATTGTAATTTTATACTAAGTTTCAGTCTTTCTAGTGTTAATTAGAATCGGGAAATGAAACAGGCATTGTAGAATTTTGCGTGCTTTTTCTGACATAAGCATTTTTTGAAAGGTAGACAGTTGCCTGTTATTAAATTTTTGATAAATACCCTTTGTCTTGGCACAATTTCTGTTAAGAGAATTTTTCAGCATCGTTCAAATCATCTGTATTAACACTAATGAAGATCAGTTCACTTTTCATCTATTTATAAAAAGTAAAGATTTTTTAAAGAATCTTCTAAACATGTACGAAATTACCTATCCATAAATTATGAACTGCATAATTTTATTGCATTAAATTAATGAGAAGGAATTACTAAAAATTATCAAGTGCTATTTCTCGCAATCTAATAAAGCCTATATTTTGCACCTTTTTTTTAAAGATATAGTGACGTCAATTGAAAGACATGGCCATGTTGATTGAAAGATATAAATGTTAAATAACAGGTATACTGACGTCAACATTGAAAGATATATTGCTGTTGAATGAAAAGAATAGGGTTATTGAATGAAAGATATTTTATAACCGTCGTTGAGCAGCCTACCCCATTTTGAGTATACAACTACTTATATTCAACTCCGTATCCTTGTCATTTTGAACCCAATCCAGAAGACAAGGGAACTCCTGGATCTAGTATTCGGAGAAGTTTGCCTTAGTGGAGGACTTTTTGATGGAACTAACCCGCGTTTGCTTTACATGGAGAACCTCTCACGGTTAGCTTATCCATGATCCGTCTACTGCTGAGGATATTTTACGTTGGCAATGTGGTCATTGCGAGTTGGATGCGGAATTCGTATCTACCAGTCATCCCTGGGATTCGAACCCGGGTCACCTCATTGGAAGGCGAATGCTCTATCCTCCAACACGACTCGAATGAAAGAGATGATTATGTAATATTGAATCAAAGCCATAGTGCTATGGAGTAAAAGGTGCAGTGAAGTCGAATGTAGTCCCGTTTTCAAAATTGTGTGCTTCATTCATTATACACTATAAAATAATACAAAATAAAATTGTGTATGCTTTACAATTTAAAATAATTACGGCCATTATTAAATTAAATTCGTAAAAAATTTATTTAGCATGAAATAGTCATTTCATAATTGTGAGCTAAAGTATTTGGATTAACAAACATAAACAGTTCCAAAAATGGTGTGAAATACACAAAATAATTATTAATATTAAGGGAACCAATTTTTCGATCGTTTTCCTGAATTAAATTATTGAGTAAACTCCTGAACCATGCTTTGATTTATTTCAACCTTGAATGTTAGAATTGACTACTAACTAAGTCATGATCTGGGTAGGTAGAGGTGCTTTATTTACGTCGCACTAGGGCTGGGCTATTGGCGTAGGAAACGTCTCTATTCCGAAGACACGCAATTTGGATCCTCTGCAGAGGGTGTTGCTCCCCTGCTTTGGTAACCCGACCATCGAGCACTTTACGGTAGAACAGTTTAACGAGAACGGATACTACACATCCTCGGTTCTTACGCAGGCTGATCAATCACCCGCTTACAAACTGATGCTTAACTTCGGTGTCTTTATAATTACCTGTCCACCGCATTATGAGCCAAAGACTCGACTCGCCATACCGACTAGAGAATTATTTTTCCCTTTAATTTTTATATATTGACTCTAACGTCAAATAAAAGGGTATGAGCCACGAGGGATAGAACACCCAATGAGATGGCCTAAGTTCGAATTCTGCACCCGGCACCATCAGTGCTAAAATGAAGTATCCTCAGAAGATCGTGGGTTAGAATTCTCCTGCCGTCGGGCTAACCGTGGAAAGGTTTTCCTTTCCATGTAAAAACATGCGGATTAGTTTCATCAGAAAACAAGCATAGATTATCCCAATAATGCTTGATTCAGTAGTTCCCTTCTTCTGGGTTTGATTCTTAATTACAAGGCTACGAAGTTGAGCACAGATGCTCGTTAACTCAAAAATGGATCGGCTTTTCTACGCCAATTATAAAATAATTTATTTTTTAATAAAAAATTGTTTTAGAAAATATACACGTGACAGTACAAAACAAAATATATACGTGACAAAATATACGCGCCATTCATTTATACCAGGGATGGGCAAACTTTTTTGGTCGAGGGCCAAAAATCAAGAAAAAAAATGTTTGGTGGGCCAAGTAAGATCTTCAAAATTTAAGAAAGAAAAAAAAGCGATATACAAGTTTTAATTTAAATATTTAGTGGGATGAAGGAAATTGCGATTTCATTTCTAAAAGTTCCTTATATTAAGGTTCGAAGTGAGATGTGCTTATTTTAAGGAACAAGGCTAAATCCTTTTCTGTTAGTCTACTTCTGAAACAATTTTTTCTACGGTTCATAATTGAAAACTCGCTTGTTCACGTATATAAGATTAAGCTAACATAGCACTGATTTTCTGGGCGTAAAATTTTAAATTTTGGAAGCTAGTTCTTTTGATAATGATTTGTCAAACTTAGGCATATTTAGAAACAACTGCTTCAGATGATTGTTAGATTGTCCGCTCGTTGGAGCGTAAAATGCGCAGTCTGCCAAATGTGAAGTACAATTTACCTATATTAGATTCCATAAGTCAGCTCCTCGAGAAAGACAAACGCTAGTTGGAGCCAATCTACGGCTATTCTATAAAGAACTTCTGCTTTCAACATTTTGCCAACAGAAGCTGTCTGTTCTAACTATTTCCATCAATTTATGTTTTATAGAACAAAAATAGAGAAAGTAAAAATGTCATCAGTACTTCGTTAAAAAAGGAAAAACAGAAATAATTTTAAACATAGTCGACAATAAAATGGATGTATATTGTTTATATTTGCCGCTGATCGGCAAATAAAAATTCTATCCGCGGGCCGGATAAAATCCTCCGGCGGGCCACACTTGGCCCGCGGGCCGTAGTTTCCCCATCCCTGATTTATACCATCATCCCCTACATTAGAAAGCCACCACACGGTATTTTATAAGTAGTCTGCGCAGACTATTTAAAAAGTGAACCAGTTGTGAGCATATTCTACTTTAAAAGTACTTGACAGAAATTTATCATCTATATTTGAGAATTGAATCTGTAGTGATTAATAAATAAAACAAACCAATCATATTCATAAATTAAACAAAATTTTTAGACATATATTTGCTACTGCTTTTTTTTTATTACTAGATTTTCTATTAAATCTTTCTTAAAATGGTTTACTTTCATAGTGGTCAGATCGGGCTACCTATCAGAAAGCGTATGAAAGTCTTTCAGTTATAGAAGGCGTCGAATAAGCGCAACATCAACCGATTCGGACGTTCGCATCGAAATAATGTAAATCATTTACTCCCTAGTATAGAACTTCCGCTTTATGTAATCGATTTTCTTTCTCCTTCCACAATTTTCTTTTGAAAATAATCAATTTAGAGAGCAATGCCTTTTATTACGACATCGTTAGGAACAATTTTCCTGTTGACGTCTAGGAGGAAAACAATTATGTCTGCGATTGCTGACACTGAAAATCCATTTCCATTCATTGTATTTCTTACAAGACATCATAAATAGTAAGTTTTTTTCTTTCTTTCTCTTACATTCAAAGTTTGTCCCACTAGGGTATTGGGGGCACATTTTAAGAACTTAGAGTATGTTTATGAAATTACGGGGTGCGTATCGTTTTTAAAATTTGCTTATTTTCGTTATTAAAGGTGCACTTAAAAAGTGCTTAATTTTTCCTCTTGTGCTTTTTTTTTTCTTTTAGCCGGTTGATTTTCGCCACAAATTATGCAAAAAGCGTCTTTTTCACATTTTATTTATTTCGCAATTCATTCAATCATAGTCCATGCCGGCTAACCGTCAGTCCGTAGCATATGAAGCTGACGTGAAATATCCTCAGTAGTAGGTTCTCGTGGTCTTCCTCTCCGTGTAACGCAAATGCGGGTAAGTTCCATCAAAAAGTCCTCCACGAAGACGAACTTCTCCCACTACTTGATCCAGGAGTTCCCTTGTCCTCTGGATTGGGTTCAAAATTATCAGGCTACGGAGTTGAACATTAATAGTCGTAAATCCGAAAAATAAGGTCTGCTGTTCAACGATGGTTATAAAATAAAATAAAAAATAATTGTACTGAAAGCAAAAAAAATAGAAAATAACGGTCCCGAATAACTTTTGATCTAATGATCAGACCTTCAAGTTATGGGACTAAATCTTAATGGCTTGAGGGGGTTACCTCAAATATCGACACAAAAACGTACTTTCTCTGCATAAACATACCTTTTCTTTTCGACGGATTTGGATTTCTGACCCCCAAAATAGAGGGGTTATAGCAGCAATCTGGGAAATAGGTTCCCAATAGTTTTGTCAGAAAAGCGCTCCATAGTTTGAATCCCTCAATGTTAACTTTCTCCACGGGGTGAACTTCTCTAGGATCCACCCGTTTCAAGAACTATCTAGGTCATTCCAGTGAATGATTTGGCCACCAAGATCATCCTACATAAAAACCATCGAATGTTCCTGGGATACATATATGCTTTATCAGTTTCAATTATTTATCTTATGCTTCAATATTTTAGAACATAATATTTTAGCTTATAGGTTGCCTCTTCACTGGGACCACCAGCGAAAATGAATTCATCTTTTATTTACGAGCTTCTGTATCCAGAAAGTAAGTTCTTTATTTTTGTTCCATTAGTATAATCATAACAAATTAAATAGTTGAAACACTAACTTAAATGTCTAATGAAACTATAATTCAATCACTAATTCTTGTAAATTTATGAACAAAGTATTAACGGGGTCCTAAAGCTAAAATCTGATTTTCATATTCTATTAGCTTTTTAAAAAAAAACTTTACGCTGAGCTTCTGAAATGTGAGTGTTTGTATATATATATATATATA
>NC_092212.1:89511540-89525150 GCF_043381705.1 Parasteatoda tepidariorum
TGGAAGCCTTTGGAGCAAATGCTTTACCATATAGGACAGTAGCACGATGGATTCAAGCATCTCGTCTTTTTTCGTCATTAAGCCTTTTCAAAACATGCTTTAGAGCGATGGAAACGAAACTCCTCACTTTAACGCCACACAACAACTACCCTTCTAAGCTAATCGACTTTTTTTTGCACTCTACACATCGACAGCAGCCCCACCTCACAGCTCCCATATCTAATTTGCGCATGCCCGTCCTTCTGTGAGTTTAAAGGTTAAGTTGCCACTATTTAATTTACAACCCTCGTATGTTAAAAACTGAATAGCTTATAGTAAAATTTAAACCAATGACTAACGCTTAACCAATCAAAAAATTACATTTCGTGTTTCGCTCATGAATGAATTAATATTTAAAAAAAAACTGTATCAACATCAAGTAACTACAATTTTTAAAAGAAAAATTTATTTGATCTTGAATGGACGAACAAAAAAATAATTGAACAAGATATAGAGAACTAATAGTAATAATTGAAAAATAAGCTTCCTCACACCAAATGTATATTCAAATCTTTCTTCTTTTTTCAGATGTAAGAAACATGTTAATTGTGACCAATAGGAAGTTTGCGATTTCTATTGTTGCCACTTATGTCTTACTCGTCAAATGGTTTTTACCTGAGATAATGAAAAACAAAAAGCCTTTTGATTTAAGAAAAGTGATTGCTGGCTTCAGCTTCATGCTATCCACTATCAACGCCATCGCCGTATACGAAGTAAATAATTTACATTACAGGAGATTTGAAGGGGATTATTCTCATTGGAGGCGGTTTTTCCGCATGCGAGTCAGAACTTCATCGGTGAAACGTGTTTGGCCACGAAAAATTGGCTAATCAAGTTCTGACTCACATGCGAAACATGACGCCTAGTGAGAATGGTAATGCCTTTTTCCTGATTTTTATTTTCTCTTTTGCTTTAAAAAGTGATTATTTATCCATCGCTGCCGAAAAAAATTATCTCTGTCCAGATTTTCGTTTGACATAGTGTCAAAAACAACAACAAAAAAAATAATAGTTTAATAAAATTTAAAAAGCAAGAGAAAAAGATTAGAGTTGCAAGATTGGCGATCGCAACACTCGAATACGCCATCTAGGGAGAGACCGGTTTCATGCCTTTAGCCCTTCTCCCTTCCCTCTCCTCCTATTTTCAGTTGTATAGGAATGTACTACGATATTTTCCCTTTTCTTAATATTTTTCCTTTTTATTTAATAAAAATACTTTTTAAAATTTCCGTGGTACCTTTCTTTAGAACTATGTTTAATGCAGTTTTCAGTTCCATATAGTTTCCCAAGTTAAAAGATTTTAATCTATATGAAAATCAAGAGAGAAACTAACCTACTTCCTTCCTCTATGACTTTCCACACGCTAATGGGGAAAGCATGTTAAGTGTTGCCATAGGTACAGAGTTCTGCTCTACGCCACCTGCAGCCCATTTCGATCGCCAATATAAATCCGAACGTTTATGTCGAATTTTTTTTTAAATTGAAAGTCTCAAGAGGTTTAAAATTAAACTGAAAAATAATGAAAATTGAACAATTTGAATAAAGTCTTTATGGTTGTGGACTGTTAACAAATAAATTTAATCACGGAATTCTTACAAAACGTTCATAAGGATTCTGGAGTATGGCCATTTCTTTATTCATTCTAATTTATAAAAATACACTATCTTTGCTGAAAACTATTTTCTGAAACTACAAAAAACTGATTGTAGAATTCGTATTACAATCTTGCCAATTACCATAATACCAGTATTACCAAACTTAATTAAGTGTCATCTGCGTAAGGCGATTTTTTACAGTTAAGCAAATTTCCCATTACCTTTTCCAACCAATTTAAAAATTCCATTTCCTTTTTCGATCATCCCTCTCGAACGGTTTAACGGAGATTGACCTTCCTCGTACATCGATCTCATTTTAGGGAGAAAGGGAAAAAACTGCTATGAACAATGTAAATTTTTCGAAGTTTAAGGAAAATTTTTGTTCCACACGACGCAGAAATGCGATTCAGCAGTACAACTTTCTTAGAACAACCAATGAGAGTGTAGGAGAAATGACTATACTGAACAAAGAATGGAAATTTCTCAGTGTAACATGCTTCTTTACATTCCCACATGCTAGGCACCCCCATGGAGTAAAAGAAAACTATTCGTAATGGAGTACAAAAGGGCTTATGCTGTTTCCTGCAATGCTCTCAACAATTCGCGCAACTCTTTTATTTGACTGCTGTAACGTTGCTATTATCAACACTATATCAAAAATTACATTAACGAGCTTCGACTGTGTATATATATACAGTCAATTCGCTATAACTCGAAGTACGATAACTCGAATATTACTATAACTCGATTTTTTTATGAGGTCCCGATCTTTTTATCTTCAATTTCATGTTAATTATTCTCGATTACTCGAATTTTACTCCCTTTAACTCGATTTTTTTTGGATCTTTTAAAGCAAGAAAAAAAACCTAGGAGCTGATATCTTGCCCCTTCCTTTGCAACACACACACAATGTCTTTCGCACTCTTCATGGAGAAGCTAAAGCTGTCCCTCTTGAAGTATGTGAACAGTGGTTAAATGAAACGTTACCAAATTTACTTCAAGGATACAGTTAAAATGATGTTTTCAATATTGATGAAATGGGTTTATTTTTTAAATGTCTTCCAAATAAGACTATGATGTTTAAGGATGAAAACTGCTCAGGGGGTAAAATGAGCAAGGAACGTTTGACTGTCCTAGTTGGAGGAAATGCGTCTGGGACAGAGAAATTGCCCTTACTTGTTATCGGAAAATACCGAAATCCCCGATGTTTCAAGAATGTAAAAACGTATCCTTTGGATTACAAGTCTAACAAAAAGTTTTGGATGACATCAGTTTTATTTGAAGACTATGTAAGAAAATTGGATCGGAAATTCTTCGCTAAAAAAAGAAAAGTGATACTCTTTATGGATAAATGCACAGCGCATAGTGATCTACCTAATTTGAAAGCAGTAAACTTGCAGTTTCTCCCGCCAAACACAACAGCAAAGTTGCAGCCGATGGACCAGGGTATCATAAAGTGCTTCAAACAGTCTTATCGAAATGGCTTGTCAGAAAAATGATCTTAAATATTGTAAGCAATTAGAAGATTTGCAATTAATAAGCATTAATTAAATAATCCGACAATATTTTGGAAAGTCCAAAACCGAAACTAACGGTAAGTCGAACTTCCGATATGTCGAAGTTTTTCGTCAGTCCCATCAGATTCGAGTTATCGCGAATTCACTGTATATAGATATATAATATCATCGGTGATTGACAAGATCACATAGTCGCGTAGGTGAATATCCGAAATATTTGTTATATCCGATTTGAAATTAACTTATTCGTTGTTGATATTATTATTTATTCGATATACTAATATCTCCTGAGGATAGATTAGGAGAAACATCAGTGTTAGGAGCACCGGGCAAATGTATATCGGGCAATGGCGCTGAACCTTAAAAAAACATCAGTGCAGGGTATACCGGGCAGCGGAACTTAACGAGACCTGGTATATATTTCGAACATTTACCAAAGCGACTCTGTGACTGTCAACGTTCTCTGGTAAAAGACAAGAATCGCTTAATTCGGTCATTTTAATATTCTAGGAAGTTTTATTGTCGTGATTCATAGGAGTTTCCTGTCATTTATAAATTCTAACTTGTTGAGAGCTTAAAACGAATTAATATCAAAACATTAAGTATGTTATCCCTTATTTGTGTAAAATATACACCGTTTGATATTTTTTGGGTTGCATCATAGTATGCTTGCAAAGTTTGTTCACTGAAATTTAAATAGAAATAATGCGTTATATTGTAAACACTATTGATATTATAATATTGGATAGTGCTTTTTCGAATTTAGGCGTAAAAAATGGAAGTTGTAACCCGGAAGACTTACCACGAATTTTAACCCCTAGCTCTATCTGTGCATAGTTTTACACGATCAACTTTTCATTTAAAACTCCTTTTTTTTAAATTCCAGATTACTCAGTTTGTTGTGAATACTTGGTACTTTAGATGTGATGTAAGATCAATTCCCCCTAACATTTTTGAGGTACAGAATACTGCTTTAAATATTTCGAGAAAATTGTTGGATAAAATGATGGTAACCCTATTTCTCTTTACAGGCAGGACGACTTTTAATGTATCACGCTTATTTAGTAAGATTCATGGAACTAGGTGACACGGTGAGTATTTTTTTATTTTATTTTATTCATTTGACTGTGTTCTAAAAAGAGCCATTTTCACCGGCATGTGATTCCCTCATCTTCGATCCTAGACGAGGGAGAACCTAATTGGGTATACTATAGCCTACGTCACAGGTTGTGTTATTCCTACTAAATTTAACCCATGAACGGCATTTTCTGCGAGCCTAACTTCAAGCCACAAATAAATAATCGAAGTGTTTGATCGTTTAAATAGCTGCTCGCCAGATTTTATTGCATTATAAAGAAAAGTAATTGATATTCGATTTTTGATTAATAATTGATTTATGTGGATAGTGGCATAGAATTTAGCATTGCGTTATGGTAGATGTTATTCCTACTAAGTGGAAGTAGTTGTGTTTTTTTTTTATATTATACCCAATAGAAGAAATGTATTCTCCCGCGAATAATCGCCAATCGAGGTTCTCCGTTTCTTTAATGCGATGCGTGCATTGTATGCAGTGAAAATGGTCCTTAAAATAAGACGATATGCGAAAAGTTCTCGTAAGCGATTTCAGAGATGAGGTAAATAATGATTAACCTTATTGGTAGGTGGGTACATTCATTTACGTCGCTCTAGAGTTGCACAATAGGCTATAAGCAACGGTCTGGCAAACATCCCTGTGGATGATCTGGAGACAACATATATATATATGTCACGTTTTACACATATTCTCACACCATTCATTCGCAGATCCAATCCTCAGATTTAGCGTGCACCTATGCACGCAAGGAGTCTTCGGCCGGCGGGGATGAACCCAGTGCTGTACCCGCCAGGCTATTCCGACCCTTCATCTGATTGAGGAAATATATTGACCAGTGGAAAACTCGCCAATCAAGTTCGCGAATTCACTTAAGCGATATTTCTCTCGTGAAGTAAGTTCAAAGCATACTACCTAGGAATAGCGAAGTTATTAATTAAAAACAGCTAAGTTTGCTAAAAGTTATTAATAAAATAAGTTGCAGACTAGAAAGTGATTTTTTTTAACGTTCACCAACTTATATCATCATTAAAAATTCCCCACCCACGTTTTTCTTTTTATGTGTGGCAAAAATAAAATAATCTTCCTTACATCCGTGGTTCTTAGTATTTTCTTTAAATTTGCATTCTTTCCTTCTTTTTTTTTATCTATAAAAGTAACTTTCAGTGAATGAAACTGTTTTTTTCTTTTTTCATCTATGAAAGGGACTATTTTTTACACGCAATCGCAACGCTCGAATACGCTTTTTGGGGAAAAGACCGGTTCCCTGGCTTGATACTCACCCCTTTCCTATCCTCCTTTTCTCAGTAGTATGGAAGTGTACTACGATATTTTACCCATTCTTTATGTTTGTCGTATTTAATTGTCACAAATATTTTTTAAAATTTGCACGGAAGTATGTTCAATGTAATTTTCAGTTCGATATAGTTTCCTAATTCAAAAGTTTTCAATCTATTTGAAAATCAAGAGAGAAACTAACGTACTTCCTTTTCTTACGACTCTTCATGCTCTACTATTGAAAGCATGCGAAGTGAAAACTTAGGAGCACTCTCCTGGCCAAATTTTTGGGACCATGTTCCCCAGATTATGGCTACCCCCTATATTTGGGCGGGGGGGGGGGTCAGAAATCTGAATCCGTAGTGAAAACGGTATGTTTATTCAGAGAAATCTTTCTGACAGATTTCGTAACTTATATTTGAGGCCCGCGGACCATTATGATTGAGTCCTAGAACGTGAATGTCTGATCATCCTACTTCAAGTCTGGGGTTCGAATCCTGCCAATGAACATCGCTTTTGAGATAATGCTCAAATATGAATAAATGTTACGATCTCAAAACAGCTAGCATTATTATAGGTATAAAATGCGCTCTTTACCATAATAAAAGAACCTTCGAAAAATGGCCTTGTTGGCGCATAACCGGCTCCAATGGCTAAGTAAACTGTTTTTTTATTTTTATTTAAACGGCTTAAAACTCCTCATGCACCACAAAGTATAGCATGCGGCTTACAGCTGTAAGTAGAAAACAAAAAGAAGAAAAATTTACAAATTTACATTAAAATCCAAATTCCACAAGGCCGCAAGACTTTCAATACTTTTGACCAGTTCTGATAAGACAGGTGGCCAACAAATAGAAAGAAGTCTCAAATCAGTCTTTAAATTCATTCGGGCACTCGCATACAGACTACAATGAAGAAGAATATGTTCAGCATCTTCATCAGCATCACCGCAGCACAAATTCCACTGGTCTGCAGATGGAAACGAAATAAATATCTCTTAAAATTTCCATGGTTTGTTAAAATTTGGGTCAATTTAAAATCAGTTGCAAAGAATTTACATTGCAAACGGTGAAAAATGGATGGAAAGAACCTTTTCGTCCAGAGCGACCGAGGCGAAGCAAGAAATTCTGCATTCCAGTCCGCAATGATTTTATCTCTAGCGATGCGCTTCCAGTGAGAAGCTGGAACAGACACCCTTAAGTCTATTTCACCACACGTAGCTTCCCTAGCCAATTGGTCTGCTCTTTCATTGCCCAAAATACCGCTATGGCCACGAACGTAAGAAAAATGAATAGTTACGTTTTCAAGAGCGTTCAAAATCGAGTGAATTTCCACCACAAGCTTCTCAGTAGAAGTCGTGTCACGCAAAAGAAAAAGTGAAGAAAGAGAATCTGTACAAATGAGATATTTAAAAATTTGGTTTTCACTAAAAGAATTTTGTATCCANCTCACACATCGACTCAAACAAAGGCATTTCTGACGGAGCGAAAGATCGAACTGATGGGTCATCCGCCGTACAGCCCTGATTTGGCACCCAATGACTTCTTCTTATTCCCACACATCAAAAATAAATTACGTGGACAACGATTTTCGACCCCCGAAGAAGCGGTTGATGCATTCAAAACGCATGTTTTGGAGTTACCTCAATCGGACTGGAAAAAGTGCTTTGAAAATTGGTTCAAACGCATGCAAAAGTGTATTGATCATCATGGAGAATATTTCGAAAAACAATAAAACCAATTTCGATCCTACATATTTGTTTTTTTCATTATTGGATCAGAAATATAAATAGCAGTCCTCGTATTCGCACTCAGATCACCTCACTGGAAGGCGAACCTACAAAAATTAAGAATCATTCACACTGTGAAATTCGCGTATGCGAATAAGAACCCGATTTCAGAAATTCATCTTCCCGCCAAAAACTCGTCAATCAGGTTCCAGTTTCCAAATTCGCATGCACAATTTTTTCTCTTACAGTGAGAATAGCCCAGAAAACATTTAAATTTCTTTTTATGGTTTTTCTGCAAATAGCATGCTATTTTTCTACCTGTGGGCAGTTAATTAAGGTCAAATTTCTATATCTAAATGTAGTTTGACACAAATGTTACAAATATTTAACAGTGTATTGGCGATTGAAATGGGCTACAGGTGGTGTAGAGCAGAACTTACATCTCGTAGAGCAGAACTCAGTGATAGACAGGCCGACCTCTATCCCCGTGAGTTCTCCCGACTGGCGGCTTCCGACTTAATTACTTTTTGTTGAAATTTGCTTTGAATCTTCGTTTTTTTAAGGAAAATATAAAAATGGACGATTTTTAATTAAATTTTATTTTATCTTTCACATTGTTTTCCCTTCTCTAAGGAAAATAATCCTTTTTTTCTGTCTGTTCTATTTGACCACAATAAGATAGCAAAGAGGTTGAAGGTCACAGCATAACCACCAGTAAAATTTCTCGAAACTGATAATCACTCCACTATCTTGATCAATTTAGTTTTTATCTAATATATATATATATATATGATTGAATTTTGGATTTACTTCTTGGGGTGGTTATGTACAGTGAGTAAAAAAGAGCACCCAAAACAACTTTTTTTATTCCCAATTACCAAACTTTGTTCCATGCTTCGAGTTCGCTCCATTCTGTAATAGTTTCCTTTTATTATAATTAATATTATATTTATTCATTTTTAAAATAATAGGGGTAATCTTTTAAATTTTTTTTAATTAATCTTTTGATCGGAAGTTGCAAAGAATGTCTGGAGACGTCCATTTAAGATGGATTAAGAAAAATGACAGTGAAGGGTACGCCAGGTATTGCATACCCTTCATGCTAATCCAAAATCTTGGAAAACAATCTTGCTGTAAGGACGCAATGTAAGGTTACATGCTTTTTGGGTCTGATATATAGCAGAAAACTTTTTTAAATGGATTTTTCTAATCGTCGGTCATTTTTGGTGTTGATATTAATGTTAATTTATTTATTTATTTTATCTCTAGCTTACTATACTTTGCTTGCGCTTCATGTTAACACCTTAGTTCATACTATAATGTACTTCTATTATGGATTGGCAGCAATTGGACCACACATGAGAAAACATCTTTGGTGGAAGCGTTACTTGACTCTTGCACAAATAGTAAGTGACTCTCGATTAATAAATTTTCACAAAGACCAACCCATGATGAGTGTAAATTTAAACAATAACTAGGCTCTAAAACCGAAATGCAACAGTGACGACTTCAGAGCTATTCTCATTGCAGGCGGCTGACGTTCCTCCTATCACGGTCGAGAGAAAAAGAAAACCTGATTGGAGAGTTTTTTTTTTTTTATGCTGGGAAATACTGTATGTCACCAATCAATTTTTCCTATTCCACGACGTCGGTCGGAGGTGCGTGAATCGATATGCAATGTGAATGACAGTATTGGTGTATCTCACCCCTTGCTAAGACAATATGTGAGCAGGCTCGATATTCTAGATTTTATTATTGATAGGTAGGTACTTTATTTACGTGCCCCTAGAGCTGCACAATGGGCTATTGGCGACGGTTTGGGAAACATCCCTGAGGATGATCCGAAGACACACCATCGCAATTTTGAACCTCTGCGGAGGGGAGGGCTCCCCTGCTTTGGTAGCTCGACGGCCTGCTCGCGAAGTCGAGCACTTTACGGTAGAACAGTTTAACGAGGAATGATACCGCACACCCTCGATCCCTACGCAGGCTGATCGAAGTGGTTACCCACCCGCTTACTGACCTCAGGTCAGTGATGTTTGACTTCCGTGTTCTACTAGGAGTTTTATTATTGTGATTAGTTCGTGCGTTCTAAAGAGTTAATTCGAAAAAGAACTGAGCTATAAATCGGTTTAAGGAAATTAATACAGCAACATAGATATTACCTTTGATTTTCTGTTTTCAACTAAAATTAAATGGATTCTCACATTTAATTGTAAATTGTTTAAAAATAATAACAATATAGGGTTACGTGTTTTAGGCTTAGTCGCAAAAATAAATCGAAGTCTTACTACGATTTTTAACCACTAGCGCCACCAGTCTTGAGCTCTTAACAGTTTATAAAAACTAGACTAAAAATGTTTCTTTTCCAAAGAGGATAATAACGCTTTTAGCACCGGATTTTATTCTTTATGGACTGTGACTCTTCTACTTTCGTATTGGTTAATTACTCTGTAGCATTAGAGGAAGGACGTGAAATGTTGCCTTTAAAATGCTTAGAAGGAAGCCAAATTGTCTGCTTTATTAGAAGAATAGAAAAATTTATGTTCTATACGGCCTTCCTAAACTCCCACTATGTTAACTAGTTAAATGTTCTTTTCACTTCTAGTCAAGAAATAAGTGGCTCATGTTATGTTATAAGTGGCTCATGTTATGATAAGTGGCTCATGTATTGTTTTTACGCTATATAGGCATCCATTGGTTAAATTAGCCGATACGTAATATAAGTTCGACGATTCGATAAATGAGATGATAGATTATATAAAGATAGAATCTTTATTATATCAGGTATATTATAATAATTAGACCAAATTAATAGACGCACTGTAGTGTTTTAATAATGACACGTTTTGCACGAGTTTATAGGCAATACTTTTTTTTTTAAACATATGTAATGGGTATTTTATTCAAAAGATTTTTTATATACTTCTTATGTGTATTTATTTTTAACGTATTGCCTTACAATGTTAACTAATTGATAAACGAATATAACCAAGTGTAAATAGGTTTCACCCCCGCGTAAATACTGCTTAGTATCACTTGAAGATTTTACGTAGAATCTTATAAGTGAGTCGAATAATTTGTCCACGGACTGTAAATATTACAAAAAGATAATCTCTTACGCCCTCCGAAAATGGCGTAAGAAAATATCTTTAGTAATCGATAAAGATATTGGTCGATTCAAATAGAAAAAATTTCACGTAATCTTCCATTTATAGTGTTCATCATATTTGTGTATTTATCATTTTCTATTAGGTATATCTGTACAATAAAATGATTTGATATTTATAACAGTATTCTGTAGCCACCCTGTATATTTTAAGAGACAGCCTGAATAAAATATACTTTACTTACACTGACATTTTTGCTTACAGACTCAATTCGTATACATCTTATTGTACGCTTCTTACGGCTATTTAACTGGATGCGAAAAGTTTACAAAGATCGACTGGGGCTTGTTTTATTTCACATTCGCTATTTTAATTCTGTTTCTCAATTTCTACATAAAATCTTTCAGTGTGCAAAACTCTCACAAACATAAATAATAGATGTATCAATAAAAACATTTGTAAATACCCTGTGTTTATTTCATTTATTCGATAAAGTGCCCATTGGTTGGTTGAAGAATATATATATATATATAAATTTTTTTTTACCTGAATGAAAGAAAACTTTCTTCATGCAACTTGCGTTATTCTGTAAGCTCGTGTTGTTCATCTGGAAATTAATTTGTAAGTGTGCAGAGATGCCAACTTGCTCCGGACAGCAAATATATTTTTTAATGTGGTAGTTTATCAATTGTAATTCTTGGTTTAATAATTTCAATTTAGTAGATTTTTATCCACCACTATTTCTAAATAATTCGTAGGCTTATATAATTCACCACGTTAAAGTACTAATGTCATGCTGTACCTTTTAAATAGCTAGCAAATATAGTCAAATATTTGCAAAATTTACTTTGAGTTACTTACCGTTATTTAAATTATTTTGGCGTCTTCGGAGCAGTTGGCATCTCTGAGTGTGTGATGAATAAATTGTTGTAAAAATAACTCATTAATTCCTTTTTTTAGAGAATAAAAAAAGAAAAAAACCTTTTTATTGTTAGGATCACTTTACAAATGCACTGTATTTATATTTTATCAAACGCAATACTTTAAATTTTATAAAACGATCTCGTTTTTGATATAACAGATTTAAATGTAAATTTTTTTTTTTTACATGAATTGTATTTGCGAAGAAGTAAAATTATTTGATTAATGAACCAATCACAAAAAAAACGTAACATTTTAATACCCTGTTTTACTGGAACGCTATTTTGAAGAATTAGTTCTATTTAACTTTTATTGTAAGAAAACATAAATTGTTTTATCTTGGTGATATTCTCTAATAAATCAATCTTGATAAAAGAATTATTTAAACTTTTTTATGAAGATTTTTTTTTAGAAATTAACAAACACATATTATTTATTAGAAAAAAAATTAGAGTATTCAAAAATGTTATCACGCTTAGGTAATAATTTTTTTTCAAATGAAATAATCGATATTTTTAAAATTTTAAAGTAATCGGAAGCTCGCTAATGCCAAAAGTAATATTTATGTGCAATTGATTTCAAGAGGGAAAAAATACACAATCGAAGGGATTTTTCTTTGATGACCTATGTCACTAGTTTTAAACTCTAACTCTAGATTATCTTATAATATCAAGATCATCTGCAAAACCAAGAATTTGTGTATATCTTTGAAAAAAGAAAGTGTCTCTTACATTGATTCCAGATGCTCTGATTACTTTTTCAAGTGCGATATTAAATAGAGGGCAGGCAAATGCATCTCCCTACCTCAGGCCTCTATCAGTGTAGAAGGGCTCGGAGAGTATGTTTTGCAACTTAATTCTGAACTTGACTCTTCTGAGTGTTGCCTTTGTCAAGTTAATAAGCTTCAGGGAAATTCCTCCATTGTTTCATACAACTTATTTCTCTTGATACTGCCGTATGCTGCCTTAAAGTCAATAAAAATATGAAAGTCTCAATACTATACAAAATATAAATTAAATAAATATTTTTTTTTTGATATTTCACTTCCTTTGTTATTCAATAGATGTCACCACAATAGAAAATATTAATATTACAAAACATAAAAAATAAAAAATACATTTTTTTTCTTAATATTTTGCTTCATTTTTTATTCAATAGATGTCGCCACAATAGAAACTATTTACATTGCAAAATATAAATTCTTCTTCTTGGGCACTACAGCCTATGACAGGCCAATGCCATCCCAATAAGTTTTTGAGATCTTGCTCTATTCTGTCCTATGGCCTTCCAGTTAGTTTTATTCTTATTATCTTTAGGTCCCTCTCGTCTGCGTCCAGCCACCCACTCGGTGAACAACCGCTTTTTCTTGTACCTTCTGGTTTAAAAAAAGTTACTTTTCTGGGGGGGGGGGTTGGTCTTCAGATCTATATAAAGGTGTCCCAGCAATCGAATGCGATTGGCTTTAATAACATGAACTATGTCTGGTTGTTTACACTTTTTATATAACTCATGATTCTGAAGGCTGCGCTATTTGTTATTCTCATTGACTGCACCAAAAATTCTTCTAAGTATCCCTCTCTCAAAAATCAGCAATTTGTTCTCCTCCTTTTTATTAAGAATCCAGCACTCACTGCCATATAGGATCACAGGCCGAGTTTTGTATGTATGTGTTAATTTTTGTCTATTGTTTAAGAAATTTACTTTTTAGTTAGCCTTTTAAACCAAAGTATGACACTTGTTTGCCGTTGCTAAACGACTATCGATTTCAGTATTTATGTCATATTTGCAGGTTTAGTAGTTGTTCCAAGATATTTAAAATCATCAAGATATTTAAAATCTTCAAATTTATAATCATTCACATGCAAGCGCGTTGCCATAGTGAGCCCTCTGTTTATTTCCATATATTTAGTTTAGTCAGCATTAATGGTTAGTCCCATTCCACTACCTGCTACTTCAAGAGCTTTGAATTTCTCCACTACCAGAGGCGTATCTAGAGAAAATGGCGCTTATGGCAATCCTCCCTATCGGCGCCCTTTTTAAAGTATTTTTATTATTATTCTCTATTGTTTAACACATATCTATTATATCTATACACACCAGCATATATATATATGTATGAGTGTGTGTAATACAGTACTGAAGCGCGTTTGATTTGTTAGTTACCAAGGATTTGCTCGAAAATGGATATGCGCAAAGTGATATTATACTGGATAAGTTCATAATTAATAAATTGCCCGAATAACGGAAATAACGGAATTGCCCGAAATAACGGAATTAAATAACGGAAATAACGGAATTAAATAACGGAATTGCCCGAAATGCATTTGCACAT